>NC_060949.1:2797151-2799963 GCF_022045245.1 Lucilia cuprina
AGAATTTAACAATACCTTTCTAATTATTAAACAGTTGAATTTCTAGAAATTAGAAAATGTTTTAAATTCAAAGGATGCATAAAAAATCTAGATTTCACAAAAACTGTAGATACGTCAAAAATGTCAGTTTCATTTTTGCGAAATCTTTATCTTTTAACATTTTTCCTACAATCTCAAAGAATTTGTCAAGAAAATCAACTAAAGAGTTTATCAAGAAAGTCAACTAAATAGTGATGGTCAGTGAATTTTACAAAATATTTCTATTTCTAGAAATTATACAATTTTTATCCAGAAAGTCAACTACATAGTGAAATTTGCAAAATATTTGAATTTAAAATACAATATAGTAAACGATTGAATTTCTAGAAATTATGCATTTTTTTAAATTCAAGGGATTCATACAAACTCTAGAAATAACTTTTAATTGCTTGAGGAAATTTTGAAATGGTTAAGTTTTGGTGATTGTTGTATATATTTTTTTTAAATTTTATTAACGTCTTTATTAGATTTCACAAAAACTGTAGATAAGTCAAAAATATTTGTGCGAAAGCTTTATTTGTTTAAATATTCCCAAACTTTTCAAAGAATTTATCAAGAAATTCAACTAAATAGTGTGGTCAGTGCTTTTACAAAATCTTTTAATTTGCTAAACAGTTGAATTTCTAGAAATTAGAAAATGTTTTAAATTCATAGTTTTCATAAAAACTCTAGAAAAAGTAGATATACTTTTTGCAATTCGTTGAGAACTTTATTAGATTTCACAAAAACTGTAAATAAGTCAAAAATGCCAGTTCCATTTTTGCGAAATCTTTATTTTTTGTTATTTTTCCTACATTCTCATAGAATTTATCAAGAAAGTCAACTAAATAGTGAAATTTACAAAATTATTAACTATACATAAATATTATTAACTATATATAACTATATTAACTATACTAAACAGTTGAATTTCTAGAAATTATACAATTTTTAAAATTCAAAGGATTCATACAAACTCTAGAAATAACTTTTAATTCGTTAAGAAAATTAAAAATATGTGCAAGTTTTGGTGATTGTTGTTTATTTTTTTTTTTTCAATTTTCTTAACGACTTTATTAGATTTCACAAATACTGTAGATAAGTCAAATATGCTAGCTTTATTTTGCGAAATCTTTATATTTTTACATTTTCCCAATCTTTTCAAAGAATTTATCAAGAAAGTCAACTAAATAGTGATGGTCAGTGAATTTCACAAAATATTTCAATATACTAAACAGTTAAATTTCTAGAAATTTAAATTGTTTAAAATTCAAAGGATTTATAAAAAAATCTAGATTTCACAAAATCTGTAGATAAGTCAAAAATGCCATTTTTGCACAATCTTTATTTTTTGACTTTTTTAATACTTTCTCAAAAAATTTCTAAAGAAATAGTGAAATTTGCAACGTTTAAAATTCAAAGGTTTCTTAAAAACTCTAAAAAATTTACATAATTTACACTTCGTTGAGAAAATTAGAAAAATGTACAAGTTTCACAAAAACTCTAGTATAGGATGAAAATTAAACATTTATTTATTATTAACAATATAATTACAAATTATACGCTAATATTAAGGAGCAATGGCATCGCAGGCCTTCAGCTCAAGTATAACATCATCATGATGAAAATATGTTGGTTGTTAGATTTTATCAAATAAATTAGTTTCCTTCAGAAAATGGTTAATTATTTGGATATTATTTTGTGATGGATAGGATAAATACAATCTTGGGTCAGTATTTTGGAAAATTTGTCTTCGAATGGAATTAAATTTGGGACAGTCTAAGAGGAAATGAAATACATTGGTGTAATTGGGATTGCAATTACAATAATTTGGAGCATTTATATTCAGTAAGTGCCCTTGGGTCAACTTGGTATGTCCTAGCCTAAGTCTAGTAAATTTTGCTACGTCTAATCTATTAGTATTTAATGTTGTTAGTTCATTTATTGTAACTCGGTTACAGTTAATTTCCTTATACCATGTTGAAGTTTGGTCAAAAGTTAGATTTCTATCAACTATGTTAAAATGAAACTGGTTTTTAGAGGTATGTTCAATGTACTAGATTTTTGTATTATCTGATAAAGTACAGACGGAATTTTTGGAATTTTTTTTGCTTGCGTTAATTTTACTGCTAATTGCCGTAGAGGTGAAGAACTGTCATAAGTAATTGTTCTAAATAATTTAGCAGTTAAAATATCCCTTTGTGTTGATAGTGGTAAGATATTTGACTCATACAATAAGTTTTTAGTAGGTGTAGTACGAAAAGCACCTAAAGCGCTTCTTATTCCAGAATTAACAATAGTATCCAGTTTCCTCAAGTCAGACTTAGGCGCAAAACCATAGATAGGAAGTAAGTAATTTAATTTTGATAATATGATTGTTCTGACAGTAGAAATAAGAGTCTTGGGACTGCAATTAAATTTAAAACTTGATAGGCATTTGATAACGTTAAGCCTGCTAGTCAAAGACGATGTTGGAAAACTTATATGGTTTTTCCAGTTATATCGCTGGATAATATGTAAGACTAGTAGTCTTAGTGTACTAACTTCAGTTATGTTGAAGTAGCTTGACTGAATACTACAACGACAGTTTTTCTTTCTACATATATGTATATATTTACATTTAGTGCGCGATAGTGATGCTCCAGAAAACTGGCACCATATATTTATATTATCAACAGGACTATTAAGTTGCAGAACTGGATTCTTTTCTTTGGATTTTATAATAATATTAAGATCATCTGCGTATGCTGATAAGCTAATGCCCCTGGTAAAGGAGATTAAACAATAGAGTCTA
>NC_060949.1:2800063-2833826 GCF_022045245.1 Lucilia cuprina
TCGACTTTTGTTAACATAATAGATCATTTAAATTTATTATAAGCCAAAAGGCCCTATTTGGGGGGTACGGTTGTATGGGGGCTAGTCGAAATAATGGACCGATTTTAATCATTTTCAATAGGCTTCGTCCTTGGTCCAAATGAAGTGTGTGTGCCAAATTTCATCCAATTATCTTGAAAATTGCGGTCTGTACCTTGCGCACAAGATTTACATGGACAGCCAGCCAGCCGGTCAGCCAGACGGACGGACAGACATAGCTTAATCGACCCAGAAAATTATTCTAAGCCGATTGGTACACTTTAAGGTGGGTATTGGACGAATATTTTTCTATGTTACAAACATCAGCACAAACCCAATATACCCTCCCCACTAAAGTGGTGTAGGGTATAAACAAAATACACAAGGCAATTATACCAACAGACATCTAAACATACGTAACGAAAAATACAGAAAAACAAAAATAAAACAAATAAAGAAATTATACCAACTATACATTCACAAAAAGAAAATAAAAACAAGTAGGAAAGTATAGTCGGGCATGGCCGACCATATGATACCCTACACCATGAGTATATTTTTAAAATTTTTACTTTTATAAAATTTTTATTTTTTGTAAAGAAACTTTTATGTTGAATATTACCATAATTCCAAAATATTTAAGCCATTTATTGATAAAAAACTAAAATTTCTAAATGAGGCTTTATATAGGTCAAATATGGGCCGATCCTCGGTAAATTTAGGAAAAGGATATAATTCTAAATAACAGTTAGTTTTGTTGAGTTTCATTGCGATACAAATGGTTACAAGTCAATTTTAGACGTTTAAGTCATTTTTTGAAGGGGGGTTTGTATGGAGGCTAGGGTCAAATATAGGCCGATCCTTACGAAAATCTGCAGTGTCATTTATATTTATATAAAACTTATTTGTGCCAATTTTTAAAGAGATAGCAGAATATTTGACGTAATTATGGCATAAAAAGTTCAAATCGGGAGGTACGGTTGTATGGGGGCTAGGTGAAATAATGAACCGATTTCAACCATTTTCAACAGGCTTCGTCCCTGTGCCAAAAAACATGCTTGGTCCAAATTTCATCAAATTATCTTGAAAATTGCGGCCTGTACCTTGCGCACAAGGTTTACATGGACAGCCAGCCAGCCAACCGGACAGACGGACGGACGGACATGTCTTAATCGACTCAAAAAATGATTCTGAATCGATCGGTATACTTTATGGTGGGTATTGGACCAATATTTTTGTATGTTACAAACATCAGCACAAACGTATAATACCCTCCCCACTATAGTGGTGTAGGGTATATAATTAAATTCAGGAAAACCAAATAACTATTATTTATTATTATGCTACTGACAAAACATTAGAAACTTTTAAACTTTTAAAGAAAAGAAGACTCTTACTAAAAAAATATGCAAAATAACAGTGTAAAACGCATCGTTGTTTACTGTTATTTTTTTAATATTCTTGCAAAACAAATTTTTTATGTCATTAATTAAAGTGGCTAGATTTCCGGTTTAAAACGCAAAATAAGTAACTATTTTAATACTTTTTTTAATATTTTGCCTACAATAATATTAAAAATTTGATAAGAAAGATTCAGTGAAAACACAACATATGGGTTGAAGTCCTCATAAAACTGCTCTAATATATATTTGATGACAATAGAATTCCAAAAAATTCCAAAAAGTACTCCTCTAGGATAGTTGTTAATAAAAAGTTCGAAATAAAAACTCCTATTGTTAACACATGGAAAATTAGACTGGTCGTAGTTTTAGAAAGAATCGTTCTATTCGTGTACTCATTGCCATAGATAACAGGTCGAATTAATATGAAAAAATATTATTTTTATGGACGTATCCAAATTTAGTTAGAACATTTTAGTTAGTGTCTAGACTCGAAAATTATACCTGTATTAAAGTGGCCTGCCTTTTTCCTAGAGTATTCAAACGATTAATCGTCGTTCGGTTAATCGATTAATTTTTGACGATTATTCGTTCGAATAAATGAAAATTGTCAGGTTTCAAATAACCAATAAACCGAATAATATCTATCAATTAACCGATTAATTAACTTTTAAATAACTTTTTTATTGCTTTTAGTACTTTAAATTAATTTTATTTCCAAAAATTTTACAAAATACTTATTGAAAAGCTTTCTGTATTAGTAAACACATACTTTATGTATTCATATTGTAATATGAAATAGAAAATGTCATTTTTGTCGGTAAATTATTAAGATTTTTTGAAAATTTATTTTTATTTTTCGGGATTTTGAAATCCCGAATTTTTAAATCCCGGGATTATTAAAAATCAGTCACAGTGAAATTCGATTTGCATCCCTAGTTAGAAGTGAACTCTTCAACTTTAAAAATTATTTGAAAACTTCTCGCATCTATAAATAAGATCATAATATATTGATCATAAACTTTTCGTAATCTACACACAGAGAAAAAATATAGTTGTGGTAACATATTATGGTTAGAATTATGGTTAAAGTTAAAACATTTTGTGATCATTATTACTATCAAGAAATATCATATTATGATCATTATTATCATAATCAGATATCATATTATAATTAAATATAGGCAGAATATTTAATCATAATGTAATGTTGTAGCATCATATTGTACTTCCAAGTAACCATATTATGGTTTCATGTAATCATATTATGGCTTCAAGAAATCATATAATTGTTTCAAGTAACGCATGGTTTTAAGTAACCATATTATGGTTACATATGAAATAAAATATGGTTAATCTATTGTGCTCGGCGTAAATTCTATTCTATTATTTTTTAGTTTTCTTTTGGACTAACTTCCAAGCACTGGTATTCCCATAAAAAAAAAATATATATATATATTTATATATATATATATATATATATATATATATATATATATATATATATATATATATATATATATATATATATATATATATATATATATATATATATATATATATATTATATATATATATATATATATATATATATATATATACACTTTCATGCATTTAATTATTTTTAATTATTAATTTTTTGTACCCTATTTTATGTATTTTATATTTCTATTGAATTTTATATTGTTTCTATTATATTTTAAGATATTATTTAATTTTCACAATTATTTTATCACTGCGTCTGTTTAACAATTTATTTAATCCGATCTAGTACGGATGAACCATACAACTGATATAAAAATTTCAATACCAAAAAATTTTTAATAGTAAACATATTTTACTTATATCTTAAACATTATATGGGTAAAAATGTAAAAACATACCATATAATGGTTATTTGATAGATTAAATGGTTCTAATTAATATATATGTTTACATAATTATCATTATTTATTTGTTGTAAAAATAATTATTTTTTAGAGAATCATTCTCAAATTTATAATTGTCATAAACATATAAATGTTTTCAGTAACTAAAATATTGATAAAATTCAATAAAAATAACAATATTTTGGTTATGACAACAAAATATTGTTACAAAAAACATATAATAGTTGTCCTAACCATGCCGAACCATGTTTTTTCTCTGCGTGTAGACAATAACGTAAAGCTATATCAATAACAAAATCAGACTTGTCTGCACATGGCGAAGCCCAATTTGTTTTTTTATACCCTACACCACTTTAGTGGGGAGGGTCAATAACAATAACAATCTTTGCAATCAAACTACAGGACGGAATTTTGTAGATAATTCAATAAAATTTGGCACGTGATCTTCTATGGTACCGTAGATGTGGCCTATTGAAAATGGTTAACATCGGTCCATTATTTCACCTAGCCCCTATACAACTGAACCCCCGAATAGAGTTTGTAAACCATGTAATCAAACTACAGGTCGCTATTCTGGAGGTAATTCAATGAAATTTGGCACATGATCTTCTATGGTATCGTAGACGAGGCCTATTGAAAATGGTTAACATCGCACAGTGGTATAGGACAAAAAAAGAGGGAAATAATTCGGTAACTTCTAAACGGTAAATCCGATTTTAATGAAATTTGGTATGCACAAAGAGGAGGTGTTGCAAGTTAAGGTTTTGAATTTGGACCTTATAGGCCAACCAGGGGCCCGGCGGGGGTCCTCAAATTAGGACACCTCGGCTATGCAGTAGATTATCGTCGTAGCAGTAAATTATCTGTTATAGTTTAGGAGATTTTCGCATTTGAAAATTAAAATTTTTAAATTTTTACCGTCCTTACTTTAGTTTTTTGATAACAGCGGGTCCAAATATTCCCAAATATATATTTTCGCCATTTTTCTTTTATTCGCTTAACAACAAGTTTAAATATCAAGCAGTGAAAGAATAATGTAAAAATATTGACTGAGTCCAAAGTTATAGGCATTTTAATTTAAAAAATTAAAAAATGGCGATTTTTTGCCATTTTTTAAGAAAAAGTATCTTTTAATTTTTAAATTATCTAAAAAGTTTCTAAGAAGATGTATATAGAATTCGAATTTAGGTATTCTATGAAAAAAAAAAACAAATTTAATAATATTTTTTGTGTGCAAAAAATATTATTATCTTTATAAGTAATATCATTAAAAAGGCGGTTTTTGACCAAATTTTCATTTATTTTTCCCTTTTTTCCAGAGATAAATCCAAAATTTAATATTGGGATTTATTAGACTCCTTGAGGTAATTAAAAATATTATAATTTGTTGTAAGGATCTGTACATATTCCATGATGTATTTTTGAGATCGTTCTTCTATTTCTAATTGAATTATCTGGATCTTAAGCCCCTTTTCGTTCCACTAGGATCGATATTTTCCGGCAAAGTTGGCTAGTATATATGCATGTAGATATTAGCACATATATATTTTGAATTTCCCCGACATTGTAGCGGAATACAACTCCAAAACATGCCTTAACAAAACCTCATCCTCTACAGAAGATTAAAGTTTTTACTACTTATAACCAGGGAAACCGAAAACATGCTCTAAAAAAAGTGTTTTAAGCGCTTTAAATATGCCGTAAAAAACTCAAAATATGCTCTTAAAATTTAAAATATATGCTCCAAATATAAACTTTTTTATTATTTTTTAACATTGAAAAGCTCAAAATGACTGAAATTGTAATGAAATAATAAATGTTTAATGTCATATTCTATATCCTATAACATTTTTTTTTATAAATGTTTCATCTCATAGTTTGAGGAACTAGTATAATAGAATTCCGTTTTACGCTCAGATAACCAATAAATAACATGAAACCATTTGGTCCCCAAAAAACATATTTCAAACGACAAAGTTTGACACATTTCTTCCAATTGTATTTATAGCTTTTAAACTGACATTTTAATCGGTGTTGTCATAAATTCCAATAATTAGTTTTTTAAACTATAAGAATGGATTGGTCTCATAAAATCAAAAGTAATCGGTTTTATGTTCGACTTAAAATATAATGCTTTATTGAATAAAAAACTATAACTATAAAAAGTCAAATCATACAAAATTATGCTCTTATGGGTAAAATATGCAAAAATATGCTCTAACAAATCAATTCCAAAATTATCAAATTGGTCTGAAACGTGTAAATATCTTATCCATGAGTCCATACGACGCACCACAAAAAACATGCATTTGCATATTTTGGTTTCCCTGCTTATAACTTTCACGTTTATGTTGCCCATTACAATAACACTGTAATTCAAAGATTTTGGGTTTATTTTTATCATCGTGAATAATATTTAACCAGATATCAATATTTTGGTGTTATACCATAATGATATGGAAATATTCAGCCTGTAATCCATTGGTTATAAAAAGACTGATTCTACTATACTGAATGGCGTTTCTTCGAGGCATGTTTTGGAATTGTATACTTCTACAATATACTGAAAACTTAAAATGTATAAAAGCTGATATCTAAAAGAATACATACCAGACAAATTTCCCAAAAAATTTTTTACCCTAGTATTATAAAAATGGACTTAAGTTCTAATAAGTTGAATTAGATAAAGAAGAATGATCCCATAAAGGGTTTATTAAGTCCCAATATCGAATTTTGGTTTTATCTCTAGAAACAAGGAGAAAAAAATACAAATATTGTCAAAAATCGCCATTTTAATGATATTACATTAAACAATGTACTATTCCTCCAAAATTTTGGACCAAATGGACCAAAAATATATCCTTTCGGTTTATAGTACACCCTTAAGACAATTTTAAGCATAACAAGTAAGAGTGTTATATTCGGCCATGCTGAATCTTATATACCCACCATAAAATTATTCTTTCATTTATTCAGTCATGGTTTTAAGTAATTTTCTGGATAAAACCGAATATGGGGGTTTGATAGTTATCGACCGATCCTCATCAAATTAAGTTGAACAATTTCAGTTCCTATAAAACTACCGTAATTTGGAAGAACTTTTGAGCCATACATAAGCGTTAAAGTGATTTTCTGGAGTGAATCTTATATAAGGGTCAATTATAGACCGACTTTTATAAACTTTTGTACATAAATTATGTAGAGTCCATTATATTTGATAAAGAGTTTTTGGCTAGTACAAAACTTGTTTATGTAGAATTTAACTGCTGTAATCACAACTTTGAATCAGTAATGAGTGTTAAAGTCATTTCCTGAAAGGGACCTTATAGGGGGAAGGGTCAATTACAGACTGATCCTCATAAAATATAATGAGATATTTTAGCTAATACGAAAATTGTTATGTCGAATTTGATCGCTGCACTCGCAGTTTTAAGGAAGTAGTGAGCTTTAAAGAGTTTTTGGCTCACACAAAACTTGTTTATGTAGTATTTTACTGATGTACTCACATTTTTGAGTCAGTGATAAGCCTTAAAGTCATTTTCTGAAGGGGACCTTATATGGGGGTATGGTCAATTATGGACCCATCTTCATAAAGTTTACGAAAAAAGAGTTTAGTTCCTATAAAACATTTATATGTCGCATTTTTTGCTATATATATGTTTCTTAAGGTCAGATATGAGCATTAAAGTCATTTTCTGAAGGGGACCTTATATGGGGGGTAGGGCCAATTATTAACCGATCCTTATAAAATTTTACGAAGATATTCAGATTCTTATAAAACATGTTTTGTGCCGAATTTCACTGCTATTGATGCTTCTCTTAGCCAGTTATGGGCGATAATGTCATTTTCTGAAGAGGAATTTATATGAGGGCTATTTCAAAACGTGGCCCACTTTCAATAAGGGTGGATACTTATAAAATTTAAATTCATTATTTAAAGGGGTAGGGTTAATTATGGACCGATCCGTATAAAATTCCACAAAAAGATTTATGTGCCGATAAAACATGTTTGTGCCGAATTTCACTGCTATTGATGATTTTCTTAGCCAGTTATGAGCGATAAAGTCATTTTCTGAGGGGAACTTTAAATGGGGGTAGTGTCAATTATGGACCGATCCTTATAAAATTCCACGAAAAGATTTATATGTCAATAAAACATGTTTGTGCTGAATTTCACCGCTATTGATGCTTCTCTTAGCCAGTTATGCGCGATAAAGCCATTTTCTGAAGGGGACTTTATATGGGGGCTAGGGTCAATTATGGACCGATCCTTAAAAAATGTGATTTATGTGCCCATAAAACGGACTGACATGGCTAAAGCGTCGTAGAATCTAATAAGGACCCAGAATATGTATCCTTTTGTGGGTCTTAGACGAATATTTCGATATGTTACAAACGGAATGACAAAAACAATATACCCCCCATCTTTTTTGATGGTGGGTATAAAAATCATTCGATTCTAAAATTTGTGTTTCGTATAATACTTATGATGAAATGTGAAATATAGGAAGAATTCGAATACTTTTGTGAGATAATTTTATGGACTTTTTTAAGAAAGCTTAATTATATTAAGTAAATATAAATTTTTGATATTTTGATATACAGAACCGATTATGGACTGTAATTTTCATAAATAAAACACTTTTCCCATTAATAGTTTCAAGCAATTCATTTATTCAACGATAACACAAAACTTGTCAAGCAGAAAAACAAAAACAATAGAATAGCAAACTAAAAGGAAAACAAAAACATAAATTCATTATACAGAGTTGAAATAAAATAGGATAAATCATGTATATTCTATTTATACGTAGTTAGTATAGATGACTTCAACATTCCCGCCCACGGTGAAAGGGTCATCTTTCAAGAATATAAAATAAGTGGACAAAGCTTGGATATTGGATGTTTCAGCGACCCATTTTCAGTCCTAATAGTCACAACTCGGACCAAACCGTCATTGCCAGGATGTGTCAAAATTATTCTGCCCATCAGCCATTGTGTGGGAGCAAGTTGTCCTCTTTTATTAACACCATGTCACCAACTTGAAGATTTTTACAATTTTGGACCCATTTTGGTTTTCTCTGTAGTTGACACAAATACTCTTTCGACCATTTTGACCAGAACTGTTGAACAAGATGCTGCATATATTGTCATCTAGTAAGGCGATTAACGTTCATATTTATCAAATTTTCATCTGGTATTGATACCATCGGGCGAAGAATCAAGAAATTTCCGGGAGTAAGTGGATCTTCATCACTTTCACTTATTTAACGCCTGCCTACCAAATGCTGCCAAAAGTTGGACCCGAGGGCAGAGCGAAATTCCATTTAATTTCTTGAAAGGAATCCTCCTGTAATTAATTCCTTTAGTTCCTGGTTACATCCCACAAAATTTGTAACGTTGTCTGTATATATGTGTCTAGGCTTACCACGTCTTGATACAAACCGTAGAAGGGTTGCCCCAAATGCTGCTGCAGAAAGCTCCGTCGCCGCTTCTAGATGAATTGCCTTCGTACTTAAGTAAACAAATACGGCAATTCAACATTTATAATTTTTGGAACCGCGACCTTTCCAGGATTTTACTAATGTTGGTCCGGAAAAGTCAACTCCCACACGTTCAGAAGTTGGACAGGGTTGTACAAAATAGCTTGGAAGATCACGTTGTTGATACGGAATTTACCTAAACCTCATGCAAGTGCTACATATATAAACTGATCTTTTGATAAGATGAATGACGTCTGGTATCCAATATTTTAAACTTAACAAGTACTGTAACTGCCTAGTGCCGGCATGAAGGTGATGTAGATGATAATGACTTACGATAAGAGAAGTTAAAGGATCCTTTGCATGAAGTATTAATGGATGTTTTTGGTCGCAGTTTATTCGGGCATTTTTGAGACGGCCTCCTACACGCAATATACCTTGAGGGTCCAAAAAAGAAGAAAGCGCGGTTTATTTGTTCTTGAAATAGATCCTTTGGTAGCCAAAATACGTTTTATAAAAGAATATTGAAGGCAATTTTACCAATGATTAATGAGCAGCTTTAAGTTCTGACGTAGTTATGAACACTCGAATTCTCCTAGAGGTGTCGCCTTTAATTTTACAGTTGTTAATAAAACGTAGAACCAGAGCTGTTATTCTAAGTAGGGTATTGAAATTCGAAGAACGATTGGTAATATTGAATTCTTCGGCATTGTGAACAATTGCCGTAGAAATGTTCTTTCTCCGTTCCAAATCTGTATCATTATCCATTTCAAATGTTGATTGACAAAGAAGCGTAGGATTTTGAAGAATAGGCGGGCCTTGCCACCATAATCTATTATCCATATTATCGGAAGATGAAACGCCTCTAGTGGCCAAATCCGCTGGGTTAAATTGTGATGAAATGTGTCGCTATTTAGTCGCGGGTAATTTGTCGATAATGTATGATGATTCGCAATAAAAGTCTTCCATCTGACAGGATGATCACTGATCCATGCCAGAACAACTGTTGAATCAGTCCAACCATAGGTTAGCACGTCGTGGAATCCAAATGCATTCTTAACCTTGGCCATAAGCTTTACCATAAGATGCGCAGCGGAAAGTTCCAAACGTGGTAAACTTATCTGTTTTTTGTCGAAATAGTACCATTATGTTTAATTATACGTATGTATATAGAAGCTGCATACGCCAGGACCGCGTGATGAGACATATAATAAGCTGCTTTGATGTCTCTTGGTGTAGTTTCCATATGGTTCAGCTCTTTATACTTGTCCATGAACTTCAGAAATTCAACCCTTAGGTCCTCATTTTTCATAAACTTCCGTTCCATAGATTAAAGTCTCTTTATTGTCGAAAGTTTACAGTCCCCAAGTTCTATAGAATCGTTTTTAAATGGTAGCCTCACCATATATCTTCCATCATCCAGTCGTTGAACTGTATCCACGTAATGTTTTTCGCCTCTTTCCTCATCAGGGCTAACAATCTTACCTTGAAGAGTACATTCCTCAGTCTCCCAAAATTTCTGTAGTTGAATATCCAAACATGGATACACATGAGCCAGAAATGTCGATCGTACCGGCTGTTTAATTACATCTCCCATAACAATCCATATATTGCGTTAACAGCAATGGGAGATCCACTTGGGTGTGTTTTCCGTCCAAAATGCAATGTGGAAATACGTTTGCTCCCAAATGATTTCAATGCGATTTCTTTGATGAAATGCTGGATCCGCGAAGGGAAGATTTCGGAAATAATCCAAACATTTGCTGTTAATGGTATGAGTAGAAAGATTTTGCAAATAATAAGTTTTAACCAAAAGTGTCCTGTTGTGCTTTTCAGCAAATATTTCCAATTAAACCTTTTGGTTTTTCTCCACCAACACCGTAAAATACGGTATTATCATGCGATTTCGGTAGCTGCAATCTCTGAACACTAGCTCTTGAAACAAGGGTAGATTGTGCCCCTGAGTCTATGAGAGCCCGACATGGTTGAAGGCTTTTATTGATTGTTGTGGAATTCTCATCTATATCACTCTGTTTACCGATTTTCGCATCTAGCACGTTGTCACCCATATGAAGTAGTGTGTTGTAGACCGCGTACTGACCGCGTACTGAATATATTCCCTCGAGATGTGCTTATCTTTGAGGCAATTAAAACAAAGTTTGTCCTTAGAAATAATTTCATAATCATAATTTGAATTGTGAACAATTGTATAGAAAATGGTCCTCATTACAAATTGGACACGACTGATTTGCAGTAGCAACATTTGCGATCTTACTTTGACGTTGTTATTTTATTGATGTATTAGCCTTCTGTTCCTCCTCCACTTCAATTACACGATTTCTCAAAAATTTCAATAGTTGCGTAAACGTTTCAATTTCTCCCTCTTTACGTTGTCTGTGCCCAAGTGTAATGGTTTCTGTGTCCAATTTCATCTTCATGTGAAACATCAAAACATAATCCCATGAATCAAGAGAGCCCTTCAGAGTTTTCAAAACATTGTACGCCTCAACCGTATTGTGATAGAATTTCTTAATACCGGAAGCCGTTGCATTCTTAACATGCTTTTGATCAAAAAGGAGTTCTAGATTCCTTTTCACAATCATCTCGGAGTTATCATAATTTTCCTTTAGAATTTTCCATGCAGCATTGTAATTGTCATTCGTAGGCGTTAGATTTTTTATGACCGTAGAAGCTTCACCTTTCAACTTCATTTGTAGATATTCAAGCTTCTGAACATTCGATATATTAGTCCTCGAATCTACCATAAACACGAATAAATCTCTAAAGCGTATCCAATATGAAAGATTCCCATCAAAATCTGGTATTTCTATTAGAGGTAAACGTAGCTCGGACTGATTCGTGTTTGACAGTTGAACATTTTGAGTTGTAGCATTTGAACGCATATTAGTTACGGCCGAGAGTGTTGCCGACATTGTCTCCAGTAAAGATGTCTTAGTTGACTGCTGCTGAACAATCACCCTCTGCACCCTCAATAACTGTTCTATTTAACGTTTCATTTGACTGGGTAAACCAAATAGTTCTTATCGCAAAATAAATATCCTCAATCTGTGTTCTGTATTGATCCTCTTTAATTTGCTCATTATCATTCTCACACAAGGAATCAATTTCATCTAGGCAAACCTCATAACTTCTATTAATTTCCTCAAGTTTATCAATACGTACCTTTATTTCATGATAACTTGCATTATATATTCTCGTAATAGACTTCTTTATCTATGAACATTTTTTACTTAGTTCCTCCACTACGAATATCAAATTTGTTCACTTATCTACCACTTACCATAACAATACCAATGTTAAGCAAAAAACCACATCAATTACATTTTTCAAACCATAGCAAATCATTTCGTTCCGTTCGTGTCCGTTAAATTATCTATCAAAGTCACAAACCACTTCAAATCAAGTGCAAATTTAAAGTTCACTGCTTTTCCAAATATAGTTATAGATGCACTGCTTTATTCTTATCTTTAACAACACTAGTTTTCGGCCTTCAAGTTAACGACTATAATTTTGCTTTTCTCTTTAGCACACTGTTGCTTTGTTTTTCCGTACTCTATTCACAATCACTCACATGCACTATTGTTGTTGTAATGTTCTTTTCCCCTAATTCTAATGATCTCCATTCATATTTATGTGAGTTCATATGTAACTACATAACTTTAATATTGTATTATTGCGTTTACTTTGCCCAATGATTTTCCTTTACACATTCAATTAAAAACAGCACAAACTACGGACGCGACGGCGAGAATATAAGTATGTATGACAAGTATGTTCACATATGTCTTTATTACGATCACAAACAATAAAAAATCACTACGTACCGGCGACACGTATGTATACTTTTTACTACGATTTGCTCGTTCGAAACTATACTGCAATTAAATTTAAAACTTGATAGGCATTTGAAAACGTTAGGCCTAGTCAAAGACGATATTAAAAAATGTATATGGTATTTCAGGTTGTATCGCTGGTTAATGTGTAATCCTAGTAGTCTTAGGGAGGGTTTCTTACTACTCAGTTAAACTAAGCTTAACTTGCTGTTAGATTAAACTCGGAACAAATTTAGGCGGACTTTACCCGATGATTAAGTTTTTCAGTTATGGATTTAAGTTCAGTTAACTTTGTTAGTATTGCCAAGTTTTCACTCAAAAACATTAACAATGAACAGTTGTTTTTTGCAAATAACACTTTTGTAAAATGAAAAATTTTGAAAAAATGTTAAATAAACATTTAAAACAGTAATAAATAAAGCAAAACAAATTAGAAAATTGCAATTTACTAAAATATTAAGTTTTTGTTCTTCCGAAATCATTGTTTTTGTTAATTGTGTTTTCTCACTTTTAACTTAAGTTTAATTGGCTAATAATACTCAATTAAACTAAGATAACAAGTAACGTTACTGTTTACTGAAAAACATAAAACATATATTAAACTTGGTTTAAACAAAGAATGTAGATTATCTTTATTTGTAAAACTCGCCCTTAGTGTACTAACATCAGTTATGTTTAAGTAGCTTAAATGAATACTACAACGACAGTTTTTTTCTACATATAGTGGTTGACAAAACAATGGAAACTTTTTCAAATATTTCAGAAATGGTGGAAATTCTAAACTTAATATTTATATATTATTAATAATTATTATTAATTTTTATTAATATATTTAAAGAACAATATCAAGTATGCCTTCTACAAAACGTCGAAGCGTTTAAACAAAGAAAATAATATGCGCTCAGTGCAATTTACAAATAGAAGAAGAGGCTAGCATTCAATGTGACAAGTACGCCAAAGAATTTCATGATATGTGTTCTATGCTAGACAAACGTCAAATTGATAATTTAATGTGTAATGAAGATGAAGAATATGTTTGTCACATCTGTAAGGGAAGTAAGGGAAACATAAATAATGACAATAAAAACTTAACTAAAAAAACTTAATCAGCTGGATGATTTAAATGTGGCAATGCAGTTTATGTCTAAGCAGATTGATGATGTTTTGAAAGGTATAGCTGACAACAAAAAAAGTTAGAGGCTGTACAAAAAGAAAACAAAAATTTAAGAAATGAAATAACAGAATTAAAACAATCTATAAAAATGTTAAATTATCAAAGAGTAAAAAATGATTGTATAGTTAATGGAATAGAATGTAAAGATACATCTAAAGCTGCAGAATCTTTTGTTGAAATGATGACTACTGTTGGTGTTACTGTTAATGCTAATGAAATAGATGCTGCTTATATTTTGAAAAACAAGAATTGTAATAATAAATCAAGCCGGAAACAAAGTTTGGTAGTAAAATTCAATAACAATCAATCTAAGCAAAAAGTCATGTTTTCAAAGGTGGCGTTAAAAGAAAATGATAAAACTAAAGATGTTTATATAAATGATTTCTTAAGTAAAGAAACTTTAATGTTACTAAATCATGCAAAAAGTTTAAAAAAAGTTGGTTATCGAAGAGTTTTCATGGAAAAGTTTACACTAAAAGAAGTGAATTATCCCCACCAAAACTAATAAGAAATGCTGAGGAAGTGGATAATCTTTTATTTGCAGCAACTACTAACCGGAGATCTTCGCGTCAAGATAAAGATAATTTGGATGAAAGTGAAGATGAACCCCATTCCCCTTTTATGTCTCCAGCTTAAGTATTTCATTTTTAATCTGATTATTATAAAATATTTTTCTCAATAACAATGGCTAATAATTATTATTTTAAATCTTTTTTATCATATGAGAAGTTCTTAAATATACAAAATAAATGTTATTTTTCAATTGCGTTTGTTAACATAAGAAGCATTTCTTCTCTTGAAAAATTTAATAAATTTAAAACATTTAATTACTCAAATTCCAAAACTATCAGATATTATTTGTATTCAGGAAACAGGTTTAAGGATGATTTGATCCAATTATATACTTAATATACCTGGATATAACTCTATACATTGTTGCAGATCTGATTGTTATGGTGGAACGTCTATATATGTACGTAATTATGTTTTATATTCAGTCGAAATGTGTGAAAGCAAGGATTTTATTCAATCCATAATTATTAAACTTGAAAATAAAAAAGTATCTGGAAAACCATTAAAACTTATTTCACTTTATAGATCACAAAAGTGTACATATAATAAATTTCATTCTTATATAGAAAATACTCTTGATCTTTTGGGCCATGATCCATTCATATTTGTTGGTGATACGAACATTGATTTTTTAAGTAATCCTTTGGCAATTGATCTAACAACATTGTTTGAAACTTTTGATTTTAGCAACTGCCATACACTGGTAACTAGACCTAGCAGCAATTCATCGTTATGTATTCAAATTGATTCCATTGAGTGTAATTTGACGGATCATAACCTAATTTTGTGTAGATTAGATTTGTCAGGAAAATCTGAAGGATACACTGAAATTTTTCAAACATTTTCCAACTATGAGAAACTGAAACAACAAATTTTTGTGATATATCTATGAGTAATCTCACAACAAATCCAGACAGTGACACTTGTTTGTTAATAGGTTATTTAGCAAATGCTATATCTAGTTCCACTGAAATAAAAACCCGAAAAATTTCATAAAAAGAAACTTTTAAAAATTAGAAGAAAGAAGAAAAATAATAATATTGATTTTTGTATAAAAAGAATAAGTGAAATGCATGATAAATTACTATCAAGATAATTTGTATAAAATTAGATATGAACCTCGAAAATGCTGGCAATTCTTAAATCGTACTTTGGGAATAATTTCTAAACCAAAAACTGATATTAAAAGACTTGATGGCGAAATAATCGTTGATGATAAAGATCTGAGTCGATCTAGATATGTCCGTCTGTCTGTCTGTATAAAACACGCTCACGTTAAAACGAAGCAACTAAGCTCCACAAAATTCACTCAAAATATTCATTGTTATCCTAAGCAGTTTGGTATTGAAAATCAGCAAGATCGGTGAAATAGTTTCAGAGTTATAAGTAAAAATGTCAGACAACCTCGAAAAAATGGCGATTCTTCACATATTTATTTGTACTTTTTACAAAAACTACTGCAGATAAATTGATGAATTTTGTCAGAGATACATCTATTGATGCCAGAATTAACATTGTTAAAAATCGCAAAAATCGGTTCAAAATTTCATATACCTCCCATACAAATGTACATATTCCCGGAAAATGTGTTTATTGTTAATAACTTCCGTTACAATATCGATATCTTCACAAAATTTTACAAATTAAAGTTTTATGTCAATGTTAAAAATCGCAAAAATCGGTTCAAAATTTCATATACCTCCCCCTTTTCTGAGTAAGACAAACCTGAAAATGAGTAAACTGTGATCAAAATTTAAAAAAAAAACTGTTATGATAAAATCGAAATACATAAGATAAAACTCTTAAAGCCATGTGATATGATGAGAATATATTTAATATATCAGTGTGTTGCACAGATTTTTGTAGGCATTGAACGTTTTCTTCGAGTTTTTTAGTTTTAAATTGAACCTATTTTGGCCACTCTGTTTGTGGTTTTGATAGTCAAGACATCCTTGTCCCATAAATTATAATTTGCGAGTTCCTGAGGTTTACATCCGCGAGTTCCGAGATCTGCTGGATTGTCGTGAATACGAGCTGTTCTATTTCCGACATAAGTTTCCCATGTCCATGGTTTAGAAAGCCATCACGATTGACGAGTCTGTCCACAGGAATATTTCACATTGAGGTATTTTTATAGATTCGGTTACATATTTAACCAATTTTGACAATAGCAGTGCACCATTGAGTTCCAATCTGGGATGATGATGAGGATGATAAAAAGAGAAATATTTGCCGTCTGATACAATTTCCCGATAGGAAAGGGGTTCCATAAGATTGAGGGATAAGTATTCTTCTAAAACATTACAGACTAAATTTAGGTTACTTTTTTAGATTTTTTTTTTTTTTTTGGAAATTTTAGCTCTTTAATTAATTTTTATATTTACTAGGTTTTACACTTTCCTATCAAAATTTTATGTTAATTTTTAGATTTTCTTAGCATTTTGCTTTTTATTTTTTATATACAAACAGATTTAAGGATTTTTAGTAAAATTTTGAGCTAAAATCACTATTAAGTTGCTTAATATTTTATGTTTGATTTTCACTGTTTTCTAAATTTTTTGTTTATAATTTGCACAAATCACGATCATTAGAATTTATTTTATTAACACCTAAATCACTGTTTTCCTTTAATTTCCAAAAATTTTTTGTAAGGTCTTTTTCAGCGAGAACGGACCATGAAGAGTTTTGGCCTAATCTAGCGATTACTTGTTGTGCAGGGTTGGGAGTATGAGTTCAAGGAGTGGACTGCAGTAGATAGAAATTATAGACTTTGGTCAAAATTCTCATAAATATATTTTTCCTCGAAGTGAAAAAATATAGGTGAGGGTTTTGGTTGGGGAATGAAACGATTATATATAACAAAATTAGAATTGCGATTAATGTATTGAAGAATGAGAGTGTAGGAGTGTATGTGTGTGTGTGTGAAAGATGACTTACGTGGATGTGTGTATTTAAAGAAAAGGAAAGTTACAAATTTCTTTCAAATAAATTCCAAATTAACAATTTTTTATTTATTTTAGATTTTGGTTTTCAGTTATGTTATAATTTTCTACTTTAGGATTAATTTTAGTTGAAAAAATTGATGTTCTTTAATTGGTTGTTTTTGCAACAAGTGAAGTTGGATAAAATTGCAAAATCGCCAAATGGCAAATTTGAAGCTTAAAATGTATCTTCGAAAATTCATTATTAATTCACAATAGTAATTCATAGTTATTTTTTTACAATGCAATGGTTACTTATATACTAGAAATGGAAAAGACAATTCAATTAGGAAAACTTAAGAATAATAATACAAATAATAATAGTAATAATAATAAAAAAATTATTTTCAATGTTTTTTTAGTATAAATTGTGAATTTTATACAATGACATTTGAATGAGTAGGCATACATACATTCCATTTTTGACCAACTAGACGACTGGAAGGTTGGACCTGGAATCATAAAGTACATATTTAATTTCATGACTAAAAGGAAAATAACAGTTAGAATAGTAAATCAATACTCCTCACCCCTCCTATTGCAGAATGGAATCCCTCAGGGATCCCGCATTTCTGTTATTTTATTCCTTATAGCCTTTAATAGACTCTATTGTTTAATCTCTTTTACCAGGGGCATTAGCTTATCAGCGTACGCAGATGATCTTAATATTATTATAAAATCCAATGAAAAGAATACAGCTCTTCAACTTAATAATATTGTTGAGCATTACTATCGCGCACTAAATGTATATCCTAATATCCTAATATATATATTATAAATTTCTTTGAAAGATTGTTAATTTGTTTATTATTTTATTTGTTTGTACGTCAATCACGCCTAAACAGATGAACCAATATTCTTCAAATTTGGAGCATAGAAAGATATATGTCTGGAAGCGATAATAGGATATATAGGTGAAAACGATGAGAAACGGCAAAATTGGTTCTTTTGTGCATAAAAATTAATTTTTGGCTATATTAATGCGAAAATATTTTCGATTTAGCATTCTAAAATGTCAGAAATATGTATTAGCAAAGGAAAAGGGCGAAAAACTGATAAAATCGGTACTTTTGTGCTTGAAAACGATTTTTTGCCAACGTTATAAGATCTAACAACCGTGTATACATAGCATAAGAAATTCAAAGTTTGATCAAAACAGGTAAAAAAAGGGGAAATTATGAAAAACGGGCAAAAGTACTGTTTTTGTCAGTTCTAAAGCTAAATACTTTCGGTTTAGCTTTTAAAGTATCACAAATATGTATTGGGAAAGATTCGTTGTGAACGTTGGACCAGGGAGGAGATATGTGGGCAATTAAAACTTAACTTATGTTTAGTTTTGGTGCTTTTTCGGAAATATACAAATACTTGTGTTGTATTTTGCAGTCATTAGTCAAAACATGTATTTTACAAAAATTAAATTAAAGTGGGAGAAAAGAGGAGTTCGTATTTTTTATAAGGTCCACACCTAAATGATTGGGCCGACTTTAATAAATTTTAAACAGAAATATATCTTTACTTAGAAGTTTCAATTGGTTATATCATTATTCCAATAAATCAAAAAGGAACGAAATACGGAACGCTGTAAAATTATTATTTTTTTTTCAAATGAAGAAACAAATAAATAATAAACTAAAAATTTACAGTTAAAAAGAACGAATTTTGTTGTGTCATCTTAAAATGATATGAAGTTTTTGAATTTGTGTGAACTTTTAATTTAGAAATATCAATATTTTTGAAAAAAATTAAACTGCATAAGAAATACTTTTTGCTACATTTTTTGATGCAGTTACGTTTTATGTCAACGACTGAACCGAAATTTATGAAATTTTAACCACACACTTCAAGACTGTCTGGGGAAGCATTAATAGGCATTTTTTAAAACATAAATCAGAAAGGGAAAAATAAGTACACACTTTTTCTCTAGGTCAAAGACTTTTATTTATTTTAAGGCCCCTTCACACGAGCACACAAGTAATATGATCTGTCAAAATTTTAGGTAGAACGATACGGATGCGATCGTCTAAACACGATATGTAATGAAACCTAACTACATTGATTAAAATACTGATGGAAAATTTGACATTCGTATGACTCTCTTCGTCGTATTAGATCAAGGATGAATTTTTATGTAAACTGAAAAAAAGTGAAACAGATGTTTACATCTTACTTTGTTATTGTTTTATACCAATCTTGTAAACACAAAAATTCATACGACTTTTATTATCTTCTTTTAAATACTAATGGAATTTCATCTGGTTGACAAAACAATGGAAACTTTTTCAAATATTTCAGAAATGGTGGAAATTCTAAACTTAATATTTATATATTATTAATAATTATTATTAATTTTTATTAATATACATGTATTAGCCAAAATTAACATAATTAACAAGTAAGAAGTTATAGTCAGGCGAGGCCGACCATATAATACCCAACACCTGTATACAAATAAAATGTGATTTAGTTTTCATAAAGCATTTAAGTTGAATTGTACCTTGCCTCAGATATACTAAAGCCATTCACTGTTTAATAAAACTGTGGATATTTAAGTAAAATTTTGATGGGGGCTTTTTAGAGGGGCTAGTGTCAAATGAGGTCCTATAATTATACGGCTTACCAGGGTTATCAAGACTAGTATAGAACTTGGTTTTGCAGCTTTTTGTCGAGATACGAGTATATTAAACGTAATTATGAACTTAAAAGCCCTATTTGGCAGGTTCAGTTCTATGGGGCTAGGATATCTTCAAAATTGCGACATGGAGTTTGATTACAACGTTTACAAGTCCTATTGGGGCTAGGTGAAATAATGGATCGATATTTATCATTTTCAATAGGGTTCGTTCCTGGAGATCATGTACCAAATTTCATTCAATTATCTTCAAAATTGAGGCCTGTAGCTTGATTACAAGGTTTACATGGACGGACATAGCTAAATCGACTCAGAAAATGATTCTAAGCCGATTGGTATACTTTAAGGTGGGTATAGGACCAATATTATTGTGCGTTACAAACATCAGCACAAACCCAGTATACCCCCCCACTAATGTGGTGTAGGGTATAAATATATAATTTTTATGAACGTGTCCAAATTTAGTTAGAACATTTACTTTACTTTATTATTAGACTTTACGTATGTAAAGTGTGATCACTTAAACGCCCCTTAAGGAAATATATATTGGTTTTAGCTTTCTCAATTTTTAGTTAGTACCTTTTCAAATGCTTTGAAGAGTTTAAATCATGCATTAAAGGAGAACATAATAAAAAATCCGAAATCTTAAGCATTGACATTTTTTATTGGTTAGATACTAATTTTAAACGTAATTTTTTATCACTCTAGCCCAAAGAATTTTGAAAACCGAGACAATATGTGGTTTTGGTAAATTTTGTGAAAGTTTTTCTGAATTGTATAGTTTAAAAGTAGATTTAAATTTCGATACATTAATTTCAAGGGTAAAAAGCAAAGACAATATTAATTGATCTATAGATTTAATATTATAAATCATTTAAAATTTCGGGAAACGCCAGGTACAAAAAGCTAGTATATACACATACTGTGGGTAACAAAACAATGGAAATTTTTTATAAATAAACGGACTCAAAACCCAAAACTTTAACAAAAAATTAATAACATTTCATGAATATAAATAATTTAATTAAAAAACAATTAAGAAATTATAGTCGGGCGAGGTCAACCACCTCTTTACACCTTTTACAAAAATATAATGTGATTTAGTTGTCATAATAATGCATTTAAGTTGAATTCTACCTTAAACCGTTTTTGTTGAATAAACTTGTGGACATATAATTGAGATTTTGATGGGGGCTTTTCATAGGGGCTAGGGTCATGAGGACCTATTATTATGGAATTCGTGAGGGTCATCAAGTCTTGTATAAAACTTGGTTTTTGCAGCTTTATGTAGAGATATGAGTATATTAAAGATAATTGTGAACTTAATAGCCCTTTTCGGCGGGTTCTGTTGTATGGGGGCTAGGTGGCTTTGTCTATGGTAGCATAGAAGATTATGTACCAAAATTCATTGAATTATCTCCAAAATTGCGACCTGTAGTTTGATTACAAAATTTAAAAGCCCTATTCTGGGGGTTCAGTTGTATGGGGGCTATGTGAAATAATGGACCGATGTTAACTATTTTTAATAGGCTTCGCCTACGGTACTATAGAAGATTATGTGCCAAATTTTATTAAATTATCTCCAAAAGTGCGACATTTAGTCTGATTACAAGGTTTACAAACCCTATTAGGGAGTTCAGTTGTATGGGGGCTAGGTGAAATAAAGGACCGATCTAACTATTTTCAAAAGGCTTCGTCCTTGGGACAATAGAAGATCATGTACCAAACTTCATCGATTTATCTTAAAAATTGCGACCTGTAGTTTGATTACAAGGTTTACCTGGATGGACGGACAGGCAGACATAGCTAAATCGACTCAGAAAATGATTCTGAGCCTAATGTTATACCTTAAGGTGCGTCTAGGACCAATATTATTGTGCGTTACAAACATCAGCACAAGCCCAATATACCCTGCTCACTAAAGTGGTGTAGGGTATATATATATATAATTTTTATGAACGTGTCCAAATTTAGTTAGAACATTTACTTTTAGGACATTTGTAAGCCGGCCAAAGGAAAAAGATACTGGACCCGAAGAATATAAAGTTTAGAGGTGGCAATATTATGGTATAAAATTAATTTTTGGGGCAAGGTATTGGTCGAACGTAATCATAAAAAGATACTATGTATGGTATAAGGTTGAGATCCATTAAAAAAATAAGTATTCTTTCCCTGTGGAAACAAGGCCCGTAGTTTGGAGATTTAAAAACGACAATCGCCTTAAAAGCCAACTTTGGAGTTGCAATCGAGTGACTACACTCGAAAATTATACCTTATTAAAGTGGCCAGCCCATTCACCATATATCAACCCCAGAGAAAATCTATGGAAAACAGTAGTTCCAAAATATGGACTCGAAAATTGTCCTTTCAATACAAAGTAGAAGATACAGAACTATATTCTGAGTTTCTCACAAGTTCTGACCAATTTTGTTAAGATAATACCAAAGTTCCCATTGTTTTGTCAGTAACAAAAACCAAATACTTTAATCTTGTTTTATTTTTAACCCTACACCACTTTAGTGGGCGGGTATATTGGGCTTGTGCTGATGTTTATAACGCACAATAATATTGGTCCTAGACGCACCTTAAAGTATAACAATCGGCTCAGAATCATTTCCTGAGTCGATTTAGCTATGTCTGCCTGACCGTCCGTCCAGGTAAACCATGTAATCAAACTACAGGTCGCAATTTTTAAGATAAATCGATGAAATTTGGTACATGATCTTCTATTGTCCTAAGGACGAAGCCTTTTGAAAATGGTTAAATCGGTCCTTTATTTCACCTAGCCCCCATAAAACTGAACTCCCTAATCTGAAAGAATAAATAAGTATGAAATTATAAAAAAAATCAACGTCGAAAAACCAATTAATATTGAAAGAATTATTAAAGAAAAAATATCCACATTTATTGCAGTTTGCAATGAACTTTCTGAAGTATGCTAATAGCATATAAAAAATTATCGGTATTTTATTTTCAATTAACATGTTTTTTTCTTTCAATTGTTTACTTGTCATAATGATCACGTTGTTTTAAAACTAAGTGTACAATTTTGATTAAATTTTTAATTGATTCAATCAATTTTTCAATTGATTGAAAAAAACTTCTGGCCTTCTTTTCTATTTTAGTTTTTTTTTTAATATTTTATAGACTATATAATATTTTTTTAATATTATATAGTCTAGTCTATAGTCTAGTCTACATTCTAGTCTATAGTCTAGTCTATAGTCTAGTCTGTAGCCTAGTCTGTAGTCTAGTCTATAGTCTAGTCTATAGTCTAGTCTATAGTCTAGTCTATAGTCTAGTCTACTTTCTAGTCTATAGTCTAGTCTATAGTCTAGTCTATAGTCTAGTCTATAGTCTAGTCTATAGTCTAGTCTATAGTCTAGTCTATAGTCTAGTCTATAGTCTAGTCTATAGTCTAGTCTATAGTCTAGTCTATAGTCTAGTCTATAGTCTAGTCTATAGTCTAGTCTATAGTCTAGTCTATAGTCTAGTCTATAGTCTAGTCTATAGTCTAGTCTATAGTCTAGTCTATAGTCTAGTCTATAGTCTAGTCTATAGTCTAGTCTATAGTCTAGTCTATAGTCTAGTCTATAGTCTAGTCTATAGTCTAGTCTATAGTCTAGTCTATAGTCTAGTCTATAGTCTAGTCTATAGTCTAGTCTATAGTCTAGTCTATAGTCTAGTCTATAGTCTAGTCTATAGTCCTAGTCTATAGTCTAGTCTATAGTCTAGTCTATAGTCTAGTCTATAGTCTAGTCTATAGTCTAGTCTATAGTCTAGTCTATAGTCTAGTCTATAGTCTAGTCTATAGTCTAGTCTATAGTCTAGTCTATAGTCTAGTCTATAGTCTAGTCTATAGTCTAGTCTATAGTCTAGTCTATAGTCTAGTCTATAGTCTAGTCTATAGTCTAGTCTATAGTCTAGTCTATAGTCTAGTCTATAGTCTAGTCTATAGTCTAGTCTATAGTCTAGTCTATAGTCTAGTCTATAGTCTAGTCTATAGTCTAGTCTATAGTCTAGTCTATAGTCTAGTCTATAGTCTAGTCTATAGTCTAGTCTATAGTCTAGTCTATAGTCTAGTCTATAGTCTAGTCTATAGTCTAGTCTATAGTCTAGTCTATAGTCTAGTCTATAGTCTAGTCTATAGTCTAGTCTATAGTCTAGTCTATAGTCTAGTCTATAGTCTAGTCTATAGTCTAGTCTATAGTCCTAGTCTATAGTCTAGTCTATAGTCTAGTCTATAGTCTAGTCTATAGTCTAGTCTATAGTCTAGTCTATAGTCTAGTCTATAGTCTAGTCTATAGTCTAGTCTATAGTCTAGTCTATAGTCTAGTCTATAGTCTAGTCTATAGTCTAGTCTATAGTCTAGTCTATAGTCTAGTCTATAGTCTAGTCTATAGTCTAGTCTATAGTCTAGTCTATAGTCTAGTCTATAGTCTAGTCTATAGTCTAGTCTATAGTCTAGTCTATAGTCTAGTCTATAGTCTAGTCTATAGTCTAGTCTATAGTCTAGTCTATAGTCTAGTCTATAGTCTAGTCTATAGTCTAGTCTATAGTCTAGTCTATAGTCTAGTCTATAGTCTAGTCTATAGTCTAGTCTATAGTCTAGTCTATAGTCTAGTCTGTAGCCTAGTCTGTAGTCTAGTCTATAGTCTAGTCTATAGTCTAGTCTATAGTCCACCTTCAACTATCGTCGTCCAGCATCATCTAATCATCGGCTCTATCAAACAGTCATTAATCATCCATTCGCCGTCGTCAATTACAGTCAGCATCCCATCACCAAGCCCAACCATCGTCCTCCTCCGCCCCAGACGAACGCATCATATCTGAAGCCATAAGGTCTTTAGCTCAGGTCTTATGTGTAAATTCATGAACTTCTGCACCTGGTGGCCAGAATGTATAAAAATTAAATTTTATACTAAAAAACCATTGAAAATGATTTTTTATTATTATTACTATTATTATTCTTAAGTTTTTCTAATTGAATTGTCTTTTCCATCTCTGAATTGTGCCTAGATAAAAAATAACTATGAATTACTATTGTGAATTAATAATGAATTTTCGAAAATACAAATTTAGCTATATTTTAAGCTTCAAATTTTCAAAACCACCAACTAAAGAAAATCCATTTTTTCAACGGAAATTAATCCAAAAGTACAAAATTATAACATAACTTAAAACTAGGTATGCCAAACGGGAATTCCCGATTTGAATGTACCGAAAACCGGAATTTAATAAGAGAATTTTAATAGTTTTTGATTAAAAAATAAGCAGGATCATAAAATTTTTAATATTTCGGCCTATTTTAAAATCAAATTACATTATTTATTGAGTAGTTTTTTAGACTTAAGATGACTATACTAACTTAGCTGAAATATCAAAAATAAAAAGGTATATTTACTATCGGATATTAAAAAATAACAAGTATGAAATTATGATTAAGTTTTCATAATAAAGCATTTGACTTGATTTGTACCTCGCCTACGATTTATTTAAGAAATTTATTGTTAAAAAAATAATTTTCTGAAATATGCTTTATATGGGGACTTCCCCCAAGCCCCCTGTTTGAGGCGATTCTCATAAAACTTTGAGGATGAATTTACGGTAATATAAAATGTATTTATACTGAATTATACTGAATTTCACTATGGCACTAGTCTTTTTAAGCGAATTGTGGACATTAAAGTCATTTTTTTAAAGGGGGGCTTTGTAAGGGAGCTTGGGTCAAATAGGCCCGAAATTTAACAGGGTCTTTTTTAAAAAATCAGTCCCGATTGGCATCCCTACTTAAAACTAAAACCTAAATCTAAAATATCACTTCGAGGAAAAATATATCTATGAGAATTTTGGCCAAAGTCTACAATTCCTATCTACTACAGTCCACTCCTTGAATTCATACTTCCAACGCTGCAAAACAACTAATAGCTATATTAAGCCAAAACTATTCAGTCAAGTGATATGATTGTGAAATGTTAAGGCATTCGCATACGAAAAATAGACTATTATTTGTCGACTTCCCCTCCTAGAAGCCAAATTGGCGGTTGCACAGTAGTTTGCGTGAAGTTACAAACCACAACACGTTGGCTATAATCCTATCAAGAATTTTAGTGATGCAGTGGTTGAAAAATAAAGGACTATAGGATTTGATAATAGATCTGTCAGAACCTGGTTTAAGAATGGGAAATACTACGCTATTTTTATATTTTTGCGGTATATAGCATGAAAATGTATCATTAAAGTGTTTTAAAATTCTTCTCTTTACAATGTTTGGGAGCATTTTGAGCATTAGATAGGAGATTCTATCCCTACCTGGCGTTTTACCTTTAAGTCTACTTCAATAAGAGTGATGTTAGCTTCAATTGCACAGGGGGTGTTATGTCTGTTATGTCTATTATTAGTTAAACAAAATATTCTGTCAAAATTTTAATTTCCAGAGTTTTTAGACCAGTACTTAGCAAATTCACATGCTATTTCAGTTATTTATTATGTTGACACTAGGATCGTTAGAAGAGGTAATCGAGTAAATTTTGTGGCAGTTCTAAATCCAGTTATCTATATGCATATATAAAAATGAATGAGAGTTTGTTTGTATGTTTTTATGTCTATATGTTTGTATGTTTGAACGTTTTAGACTACTAAACGGCTGAACCGATTTTCTTGAAATTTTCACATCGTATTCCTGTATGTCTGGAATAGGAAAAAGGATACTATTTATTTTAAATTTTCAAGTGGACGAGACGCACCTCCCACATAAATTAAATACAAAAATTCGTTTATCTCGGAAACTATTACAGTTAGAATAACTTTTACATCCATGTAAACATTTTGGGTAATAAATTGGTGAACTCTTCATGAGGGGAGCGGCATCTCCCATATTAATTAAACACAAAAATTATTTTATCTTGAGATTCCTCAAATATTGTCGGAGGCACATGAGTGTCAATATAAAAAGTATAAAAAGTCGGTAGACAAACATTAGGGGGTGTGGCACCCCAATTTATTTTATAAATTGTTTATAAATTGGATTTTGAATAGAATTTTTTTTATAAACCTTTTATAAATAAAAATTTTGTTTGTGAATAAGGGGGTTAGAGTATAACGAGCGAACTTTTAATAAGGACTTGACATCTCTCATATGAATAAAATACAAAAGATTGTTTGTCTAGGAAAATATAGAACTAGATCCATCAAATTTTGCATAAATTACTTCAATATTCATCTGGACATTTTGGAGTAACTTTCATTTGGGGAGCTTGAAGCCCTCACATGAATTAAATAGAAAAAATGGTATATCTAAGAAACTATTAGAGCTAGATTCATCAACTTTTAATGAATAACTTTGACATTCAAGCGAACATTTAGAAGATTACGGACAGACTTTCAATAGGGGGCTTGTCACCACATATATGAATTAAATACAAAAGTTAGTATATCTTGAAAACTGTTAGATAATTTAAATTTTTCATAGATAGATACTGGATAGATACTGATACTTGCAATAATTTGCTTGGCATCACTCAAATATAACATATTGTTAATCTGGAAAACTATTGTGGTTAGAATTTTCAAAATCTTTAATTGGATTTTTTATTTATACTAGAGGCTAAAACAAAAAATATTGTATATCCCATATTTAAGCAAGTATAAGAATAAATATATCATTAATGTATTATTTTAAAATTTAAATGAAATATATTGTCATGAAGATTAATTATAATATGTAAATGATATCAGAGAGTTTCTCTTTGATATTTTTATTTTCTCTTATAAGAGGTATTTTCCTTTTTCACCTTCCTGAGAAGGTTAATATAAGTTTGTCATTCCGTTTGTAATTTCTATGATATAGTTTTCCGACCCCATAAAGAATATATATTCTGGATCCTTATAGATAGCGGAGTCAATTAAGCCATGTCCGTCTGTCTGTCTGTTGAAATCAGTTTTTAGAGGACCCCAGATATCGGCGAGATCCGAATCTTCAATAATTCTGTTAGACATGCTTTCGAGAAGATCGCTATTTAAAATCAGCAAAATCGGTCTATAAATAGCGGAGATATGAGCAATAATTTCGTTTAGGGTTGTTGTTGTTCATTTTGTTTTGCTTTTGGTGTAATATTAATTTAGTCGGGAAAACATTTATAAACCTAATATGTTTAAAATACTCTATGGTAAAGGGTATATAAGATTGGGCACAGCCGAATATAGCACTCTTACTTGTTGTATATCAGAAGGTTAGTTTGTATCATATTCCTCTTAAATGAATGCCATGCATTATTTTTAATTTTTAGGGTTTGACTGTGGGATGGTCGAACTGGCTGATTGTATTATAATTTTGGCTAAGTTTGCCCTCTTCTTGTTAATATTAGAACTAATAAGTCTTGTCATACTATACTTAATACAGTTCCCTTATACTTAGCCCAGTCAGCATCCTTTAATCTAAATTTGCGGATATAATCATCCCAGTTGATATTATTAGAAAATAATGATAAAAACTGTGAGTGACCACAGAGGTAGATTGAGCACCCCAACTAACATGGGAACTAGTTGATTCACCAGTGATAAGATCTGGTAAACCAGAATTATCAAAAATATTTTTAAGATTATCCATACTAAAGTCCTGATTTGGAGTTATGTAAGAATTGGTAACATTAAATTTTAGTTTAGATGTGATAAAAAAACGCAGGAAATCAAAATAGTTAGATTGAGTGAGTACCTACTGCAGCTTCACCGCCGTAACTTGTCGTAAAAGTATTAATTTGGTAAAAAGAATTGATATTGGAATATTAGAGTTAATATGAATATGGGTTTCTTGTAAACGGCTTATATTTCTTTATTATTATCTGTAACTCCATATAGTTGTTTAAATATCTACTTATATTTCACTGAACAACATTAAGTGTCATAAAGTGAAAAGAAGTTATAGAAAAGTAGTTTTGTTTTAAGATTTAAGTTTAGTTAGGGGGTAAAATAAATGTTAGTGTAAGGTTATAAAAATATTTAGAAATAATATAAAACTTATTAAATAATTTTAAATTAGAGATGCAAAAATAGTGTATGTAATAAACTTATTTGTTTTTATACCCACCATCAAAAAAGACCCCCTAAGATAGTGACTGCAACGCTTGTTACTGTCTGTAACGATCAAATACGACTACGGCGACGAAATTTCACACAAACATGTTTGTATGAGCCCCTACCCTATGCCCATATTAAGGTCACCATTACAAATTACTTTTAAGCTCATTACTGGCTCAAAAATGCAACATAAATAATATTTGTATGAACAAAAATCGATCTAAATTTTAGAAGTATCGATCCATATTTGACTAATACTAATACGGGGGTGGGCGTATAAGTGCTCGTTTAACGCTTATAATAATACGAGTAGATATATGCAATTCAACATAAACAAATGTTATGGGAATTGAAATCTTCCTACCGACATTAATGAAGATGGATCAATAAATGACCACTTCAGTAAAATTACTATAACTCTCACTAGTTGCTTAGAATTACGACTTAGGCGATGAAATTGGAATTAACAACTTCTTTACTTCTTTATAATTGACCCTTATTTAAGATTCAATCCAGAAAATCCCTTTAACGCTTGTGTATGGCTCAAAAGTTTTTCCAAATTAAGGTAGTTTTAAAGGAACTGAAATTTTTCAACTGAATTTGATTAGGATCGGTCAATAACTATCAAACAACCATTTTCGGTTTTCTCCAGAAAATTACTTTAAACCTCATGACTGAAATAAAAATACGAGTACAGCGACATTATGATATGATAGGTATGATAGGTCCATAATTGACTTTACCCTCCATATAAACACTCTTCCAAAAAAAAAATAGTTTATTGTTATAAATATTGGATCAAGCAAAATTAATATTTTTAATTCGGAATAGTACGGTTCATGCTTAAGCCCTTATTAAAGGCCCTCTTCCAAATATTTTAATGATATTCATATTAATATTGACATATGATTCAACATAGATCGATAATATCAAATTTATTAATAAGAATGATTTGATAGTGGGTATATAAGATTAGCCATGGCCGAATATAACACTCTTACTTGTTTGTTATGGAAATACATGTTAACTTGAAAAATAGTATCAAAAATTGGATAACGTTACTGACTGACTGACGGATTCATCATCCCACAGCCTAAACGGTTGAAGCTAAAGAGCTGAAATTTGGACAGGAGATTGGTCTCACACTGAATAAATCCACTAGGACGGAAAATTTGGAATTTTGGAAATTCGAATGTTTAGGGGGTAAAAAAGGGTAAATTCGGTAAGTTCATATCTCCTAAACTAGACAAGATACAAATCAGTTAAAAGCTTATCGTCGTTCACTTAAAAAATAAGAGGACAGGTGTCTGGTGCTTTTTTCAAATTTGGCCCCTTTTGGGAAAAAACGGGTAAAAACTGCATTTTGGTACTTTTTTGCACCCCATGTTTTTTTTTTTAACCAAAGAACATACAAAAAATATTTTTGGCTTATTCATAACTTAACGAAAAAATAAAAATGCATATTTAGTACTTTTTCGATATTTGAACGCTTAAGGGGTGAAAAATGTATTTACTTTTTGCATAAAAGGGGACTTTTTTGTACGTTTTTGTACTTTTTGAAATTTCTATAATATTGAACCTAGAAAGTGAAATTAAGGATTAAGTAACGACCCATAAAAGGGGACATTTTTGATAATTTTTATACTACTTTTGAACCTAGAAGCATGAAAAATTTACTTTTTGATTTTTTTCATAATATTGAACCTAGAAATGTGAAATTATACATGTATTGTTCGGATTATGTCAGAACCTCAAATAGAGAACGTTTTGGTACTTTTCGTTCTTCAAAAGGTACATTTTGAAATTTCTATAATATTAAACCTAGAAACATGAAATTATGTATGTATGGACCGGATTAAGTGAGATCCGAAAAAATTATACATGTATTGCCCGGATTATGTCAGAACCTCAAATAGAGAACATTTTGGTACTTTTTGGTTCTTCAAAAGGTACGTTTTGAAATTTTTATAATACTGAACATAGAAATATGAAATTAAACATGTATGGTCCGGATTAAGTGAGATCCGATAAAAGGGCTATTTTTGGTTCTTCAAAAGGTACGTTTTGAAATTTCCATAATACTGAACCTAGAAACATTAAATTTAGTGTATATGGCCCGGATTAAGTGAGATCCCATAAAAGGGGTGTTTTTGATACTTTATCGTTCTTCAAAAGGTACTTTTTAAAATTTCTATAACACTGAACATAGAAACATGAAATTAAACATGTATGGCCCGAATTAATTGAGAACCTCAAATAGAGAACATTTTGGTACTTTTCGTTCTTCAAAAGGTACTTTTTGAAATTTCTATAATTTGAACTTAGAAGCATGAAACTAAGTATGTAGAGCCCGGATTAGGTGAGAACCCATAAAAGGGGACTTTTTGGTACTTTATCGTTCTTCAAAAGGTATTTCTATAATATTAAACCTAGAAACATCAAAATAAAAGGTGTATAAAAAGGGAACTTTTTGGTACTTTATCGTTCTTCAAGAGGTACTCCTTGAATTTTCTAAATTATCGGTAGTACAACATTAAGAAATAGAGAGGTTACCAAAATTTTACAATGCCAATGCCAACGGCTCGCTTACAAGGTAGCGGGTTATAAGCAAATAGGTATATAAAGTAACAATGAATACATTAAATAATGATAATTTTATAACAATGTCAAAGATAAATAAATATAAAGACGATTACTCATCCATTGTATCTACAATGCTTGTTTGCGGCTTTTGAAGGTTTACCAGAGGCTTTAAATTAAGCTTGTAGTCTTTTCGAAGTTGTTATTGGTAGAATCTTCACCTTTGTTTCCTTGGCAGCTGTAGAAGTGGTAGGTTGAGGTAGCAGATCAGTTTCAAAGTCGGTTAATGGATCACGAAAGTTCTGTAGTTCTTATTTTAGGAATTGTTGCAGGTGATGAAAACAAAAACGTTGTAGAATCCAATAAAATTGGTGATGGATGTGTGTTCTTATTGGTGTTAGCAACTGAAGAATATAGAGATCCATAGTGTTGGTGAGGTTCGTTATAAATTTTCTGAGCAGTTGTGTTGTCTACTTTTTCAATTGTTTTGATAGCTTGTAACCCTTTTATAAATTAAATACAAAAATTCGTTTATCTTGGAAACTATTACAGGTAGAATCTTAAAATTTTTCACGAATGGCTTTTACATCCATGTAAACAATAGATAATTTAGGATAGAAAGTAGACGGACTAGCGTTAGGAGGCGTGGCTCTTCCCATATAAATTAAATACAAAAATTCGTTTATCTTGGAAACTGTTACAGTTACAATCTTGGGAGCTTTAAGCCACCACATGAATTAAATCGAAAAAAATCGTATATCTAAGAAACTATTAGAGTCTTCAAAATTTTATACGAAGAACTTTGACATTCCACAGCGGGGTAGAATCGAAATTTTTTTGAAATAAATCTGGCATTACTAAACGGCTGATCCGATCGGTATAAAATTTGGCGTGAGCGTAGCAAGGAGTGTTCGAGTTTAAGTTTTGAAGATGAGCCCCGCAGATGCCCCAGGGACGGCGTTGTGGCGACTCAAAGCAGGGTACCCACGACATGTAAAATTTTTAAACTCGTTTTGTTTTTCACCCAAATACAAAGATGCTTGGACATACTACTTATCTCTTATAATATCAGAGTTATAGGCATTTAAAAATTTAGTGATACAAAATTTACCATACCTTGGTCCGCCTTTTTTTGAATACCGGGCGTAATATTTGACCACATGGACTCAATTTTTTCTTGTTAGTTAGACAACAAAATTTCCAATAATATACAAAAAATTTCAGATCAATATCATTTACAGATCCGAAAATATACGTTTTTTTAATTTAAAAATTCAAAAAATTTTAGATTTTTGCCGTTTTTTACCAAAAATGTATCTTAACTCTTTTATTAATAAAATAAAATTTTCTTTAAGAACATAAACAATTTTAAAAAAACTTTTCCTATTTTTTGAAAATGTTACTGCGTCCTTCCGAATATGACCTATTTTTTTCAAAACTTCAGCTTTGGGCGACATGTTCTAAAATCCCAAAGCTGGGATCAGAAAACTGAAAGCAGAATATGAAAAAGTCCCATTTTTGGGATTTTCATTCTTATTTTTGGGAATTGCGGGATGCCCTTTGACCTTTTCAATTTTTTTGCATTTTCTTATTTGAAATGACAAATTTAACAAGCGTTGAAAATTTCATTGAGTTTTGTCCATAAATAAAGATTTTGTCTTATTGTTAAATTTCTAAAACTATGATTTATATCAAAATTTTAATAGGGTCGCAGATAGCTACAACAATTTAGTCCATATTTATCCCTTAATAACATTTTTTAATTAGATATGAAAATTCTCGACCCTTTACAAAAAATTTCAAGCCAACATCTCAATTAAATTCAATAATATGTTCATTTAAACCTGTGTCTTTTAATTTCCTCTTTTTCATATTTTAGTATTAAGTATTACAGAACATACATTTGGTGTTGAATAAAATATTTGGACAATTTTTAAAAATTATTTAGTTAATTATTTTATTAAAGACTATAACATTATATATACAATAAAAAAAATAATTTTTTATGAGCCACGCACAACAACACCTAAATCACCCTACACAAACCACCTTTCCCGCCCACCGAAATATAAAACACAATTTAATACAATATCATCAGTTAGTATAA
>NC_060949.1:2833926-2836388 GCF_022045245.1 Lucilia cuprina
CAGAATATATATACTTTATAGGGTCGGAAAATTATATTATAGAAATTACAAACGGAATGACAAACTTATATATACCCTTCTCACGAAGGTGAAGGGTATAAAAACCATTGAAAATGATTTTTTATTATTACTATTATTCTTAAGTTTTTCTAATTGAATTGTCTTTTCCATCTCTGAATTGTGCCTAGATCAAAAATAACTATGAATTACTATTGTGAATTAATAATGAATTTTCGAAAATACAAATTTAGCTATATTTTAAGCTTCAAATTTGCAAAACCACCAACTAAAGAAAATCCATTTTTTTAACGGAAATTAATCCAAAAGTACAAAATTATAACATAACTTAAAACTAGGAAAACTAGGGTTTTTTAATAATCAGTCCCGATTGGCATCCCTACTTAAAACTAAAACCTAAATCTGATATATATAAAAATTTTTAAATTTGGAATTTATTTGAAAGAAATGAAGTTTCAACTTTCCTTTTCTTTAAATACACACATCCAAGTAAGTCATCTCTCACACACTCACATATACACTCCCATTCTTCTAATTCTAATCTAAGTCTCACATATATTTTTTCACTTCGAGGAAAAATATATTTATGACTATCAATTGAAAAATCTAAAATTCTTCATATTTGCAGGAAACACAGTTGTAACTTCACTGACATTACATTTAATAATCTAACTATTAAAAAAGTCAGTCATCTTAAAATTTTGGGAGTAATTATGGAAAAAAATTTTACCTTCAAAGAGCACCTCCTTCAACTTAGAAAAAATTTAATTTCTAGACTTAATATTATTAAATTTTTAACATCTAAACATTTTAGGATTCATATAACAACAATGTTAAATATTACTCGCTCGATCATACTCTCTAAAATCGACTTTGCTCTTCCTATTTATGGATGTTGTTCTAATTCAAATTTAAAAAGTATTACAGCACCTTATCATGCAGCAATCAGACGGAGCATCGGTGCTTTTCGTACCAGCCCAATAAAGAACATATTAACCGAAGCTGGTATGCCTTCAATTGAAGACCGCATTTTACTACTCACTTACAAACTAATTCCTAAAATTATGGTATGTCGAAATAAAATCCTATTCCACGAAATAACTAAAACAATTAACCGCACAAGATCACCAAAATATAAATCCACTTTGATTAAATGCTTGGATTATTCAAAGATCATAGGCTTAACATGTCGTCCATGTTATCTTGGAACCCCCTCAGAACCACCCTGGCTTTTAGGTAACACAATCTTTATAGAATCAATCAAATCCCTACCGAAATCTTCTACTTCACCAACGATTTATAAACAAGTCTTTAACGACATTAAATATAATCTCCAACAACATGGCTGTAAACTAATATTTACCGATGGTTCAAAATCATCCCACCTTACAACATTTGCAGTTGTTCAAAACGATGGTTTGTGTATATACAGTGGCCTTGTCGATAATCACTGCTCCAACTTTACAGCTGAAGCATATGCCATATACATGGCAGTTGAATACGCATCCCATCATCCGTCAAAATCCGTTATTTGCTCTGACAGTCTTTCTTCCCTAATGGCCATAAAAAATACTCTGTATGATTCTTCCCTGATTACCAAAATAAGAAACATCTGCATTAAAAACCCCAACAAAATCAATTTCTTATGGATTCCTTCACATGTCGGTATCCCAGGCAATGAACTTGCTGATATATCTGCAGCTGAAGCTAAAAATAGACCACTATATACTTTTTATACCTGTGAACCTCGCGATATTTTGAATCTTATATATTCTTATTATGATAATTATATAAGTAGTAATTGGTCTAATTATCAACACCCATACAAAATCATCAATCCTTTGGGTGCCCAAGCAAAATATCCAAAATCTTGCCCAAGAAATATTTCTAACCTAATTTCTCGAATGAGAATTGGTCATACCAAATTAACCCATAAACATCTTCTGGATAAATCGTCACCACCAATTTGTTCCACATGCAATATCCAACTCAACATTACACACGTACTTGATGAGTGTCCATCTTTACAGGATACAAGAACAAACATTTTTGGATCCATGCAACCCACCATTTGCCTAAAAAATTTATCTGAGGACAATATCAAATTACTCCACAAATTTCTTCTAAGAACAAAACTAATCAATAAATTGTAATCTAAATTATAGTTATTTTTGAAAATTCAGAGTCGATAGCCGTTGCAGCTAGTACTCTCTCTTTTTTTAATTACTTAATTATATTTTGTAATTAATTTAAATAAATAAATAAATAAATATTTATGAGAATATTGGCCAAAGTTGTTGCGGATTAAAATGAGTTCCAACACCCGGCCTGTGCCACTTCTGCTTGTTGTTGGCGATTTTGCTTTTCTTCGGCTTGTTTTGTAATTTGGTCTCAATTGTTGTGTTGGTGTGTAGAGTTTTGTTTGAAATTGTTATTTTTTTATT
>NC_060949.1:2836488-2857107 GCF_022045245.1 Lucilia cuprina
AATATAGTATAAATTCATTATAAAATAAAATAATAAAAATAAATCCAGTGAATATTTACAAGTGAGTTCTTTATTAATGTCTTGTGTTATAATAAACAGTGTACAGAAGAGTAATTACATTCCCTTCCTATAGAGTAAACAAAAAAATCTTCAACTTCTATTGAACAAATCTGACAAACTAACCTTAAAAACAGTTTATCACCTTACCTAAAGGAGCTCGCTTAGGGGGCCTTTCACAAGTTAAAGAAAAATGGATCATTCGTTGAAAACTCTTTCTTTTCTAGGAAAACAAATAGACTACCATATACCTATTTACATAAAATTCAATAAGTTACAGTAACAATCTTGACATTTAGGCACTAACAAACACATAAGATTTCGCTTAGGCACTATATTCCTAACTAACTATTTTTACTTAAAAATATATCTGAATAAAAAAAACTTAAGTTAAAAAAAAAATATGTTATATAAAAAACTGATAATTGATTATTTTTTTTTTGTCTTTAGTGGTGTGACTTTTACAGATGATATACTCGGCAGTTAATATTTGTTTTTTTTTTTTTTTTTTTTTTTTTTTTGTTATACCCAATCTTTGTGTTCAATTTATATTCTTTTCATTAAAGCACCCGTAAATTATTGTGTTTTGTTAGGATAAGTTTAAAAGTCCAAAATAATATTAGTTTAGTATAGAATTATGTAAGATAGTCAAATAACTGAGAACCAAGAGACACGTTTGATTTATTTTTGTCATTAAAGACAATACTGGTTTCATAACCGTTCGTTTTTATGCTATTAATTTACATAGTTTTTTTAATCAAGGACAATACGCATATAAATATAGTTGTTTAGTTTTAAGTTTTAATTAATAAAAATATGTAGCTTGTTATTTTATAAGCGATCAGAGAGATGTTTGTGTGCTAAGTCTTTTGTTTTAAGGGTAAGGTCTGATGTGAGGTAGGTATGTTGGTGTAAGTGTGTGTGGAATTCGGGGACACAGCAGAAGGTGACATTGGAGTATTTGTGTCCAAGGTTGGGAGGGCTTATTAGGAGAACTTCGCCATCTATTCTCCACCTTGAATGTTTCAGTGTAGTGTTTAGTTTATATAATTGTTTTGAGAACATTTTTTTTAATTGTTCATGTCTCTGGCCTGTGTCGTGGGTTGGAACCTGCCCTGATGGTGCGCTCGTGCTAGCCGGCTTCACGACAACAGACAGTATCAGGACACGTAACAAAGTCTACAATTCCTATCTACTACAGTCCACTCCTTGAATTCATACTCCCAACGCTGCAAAACAACTAATAGCTAAATTACGTCAAAACTCTTCAGTCAAATGATATGATTGTGAAATGCTGAGGCATTCGCATACGAAAAATAGACTATTATTTGTCGACTTCCCCTTCTTGAAGCCAAATTGGTGGTTGCACAGTGGTTTGCGTGAAGTTACAAACCACAACATGTTGGCTATAATCCTATCAAGAACTTTAGTGATGCAGTGGTTAAAAGATATTGGTCTGTAGTATTTGATAATAGATCTGTCAGAACCTGGTTTAAGAATGGGATATACTACGCTATTTTTATATTCTATCTCTACCTAGGGGTTTTAACCTTAAGTCTATTTCAATAAGAGTGATGTTAGTTTCAATTGCACAGGGGGTGTTATGTCTGTTATGTCTATTATTAGTTAAACAAAATATTCTGTCAAATTCACTTGCTATTTCAGTTATTAATTATGTTGACACTAGGATCGTTAGAAGAGGTAATCGAGTAAATTTTGTGGCTAGTTCTAAATTGGTGGACTCTTCATGAGGAGAGCGGCATCTCCCATATTAATTAAACACAAAAATTATTTTATCTTGAGATTCCTCAAATATTGTCGGAGGCACATGAGTGTCAATATAAAAAGTATAAAAAGTCGGTAGACAAACGTTAGGGGTGTGGCACCTCCCATATAAATTAAATACAAAAATTCGTTTATCTTCGAAACTATTACAGTTAGAATCTTTGCACGAATAACTTTAACATCCATGTAAACATTTTGGGTAATTAATTGGCGGACTACCTATGAGGGGAGCAGCACCTCCCATATTAATTTAATACAAAAATTCGTTTATCTTGAGATAATTAATATAACAGTTAGAGTTCCCAAAATTTGTCGGGGCCACTTTAGTATCAATATGATTATTTAGGATAACATGTGGGAGGGCTACCATTAGGGGGCGTGGTACCTCCCATATAAATTTGTTTAATAACATTAACATCCATGTAAACATTTTATGTAATAAATTGGCGGACTACCCATGAGGGCTTGAAGCCTCATGGGTCTATCTATTAGAGCTAAAATCTTTAAATTTTACTTGAAGAATTTTAACATTCATCTGAACATTTACCCCTTATTCACAAACAATATTTTTATTCCCTTCACCTTCGTGAGAAGGGTATATATAAGTTTGTCATTCCCTTTGTAATTTCTATAATATAATTTTCCGACCCTATAAAGTATATATATTCTTGATCCTTATAGATAGCGGAATCGATTAAGCCATGTCCGTCTGTCTGTCTGTGGAAATCAGTTTTTAGAGGTCCGAATCTTCAATAATTTAGTTAGACATGATTTCGAGAAGATCGCTATTTAAAATCAGCAAAATCGGTCCATAAATAACGGAGATATGAGCAAAAATCCGAGACAACCTTTGAAAATTTCATCAAAAAAGCCACATTTTTTTCATATTTTGTTATAAAAGCAACAACAACACTGTGAATTGAATAAAGATAAAGAAGAATTTATGTATAATATGAAAAGAAACCAAATTTAATAACATATTTTGTATGCAAAATTAATAAATAAATTTGTTAAATTCACTAGACAGTCCTTAGCTTTGATATTACGCTTTTTAAAACTTTAAAAATTCACATTTACTTAAATTAATTTAGCTTTATTTAAAAAAAGTCCATAAAATTACCTCTGTATTTCATATTTGACTATATTATACGAAACACAAAATTTAGAATCGAATGGTTTTTTTGCTAAAAATTGTGTTAAGGGGTAACTATAAACCGAATCGATATAATTTTGGATCATTTGGTCCACAATTTTGGGGTATTTGTACCATCTTTTTATGTATTATAATTAAAATTAAAATGGTGGTTTTTGGCAATATTTGTATTTTTTCTCCTTTTTCCCAGAGATAAAACCAAAATTTGTTATTGGGATTTAATATACCCCTTGGGGCATCTAAAAATAATATTTTTTATTACAATAATCTGTATTTAAACGTTTCAAGATATATTATTGGAATCATTCTTCTATCGCTAATTCAATTTACTGGAACTCAAGTCCATTTTTTTAATACTAGGGTCAAAAATTTTCGGGGAAACTTGTCTTCTATATATTGTTTTAGATATCAGCTGTTATACATTTTAAGTTTTCAATATATTGTGGAAGTTTATAACTCCTAAGCATGCCTCGAAGAAACGCCATTCAATGTAGTAAAATCATTCTTTTTATAACCAATGGCCTCTTGGTTGAATGTCACCATATCATTATGGTCTAATTCAAAAATATTCATTTCTGTTTAAATATTATGTACTATGATCAAAATAAGTCCAAAATTTTTTACATACAGTGTTGTTGTAATGGGCAACATAATCGTGAATGTTATGAGTAGTAAAAACTAAAATCTACTGTATAGGATGACGTTTTGTTAAGGCATGTTTTGGAGTTGTACACCGCTACGATGTCTTGAAAATTTAAAATATATTAATGCTGATATCTACAATTATATATTCTAGCCAACTTTGTCGGAAAATATCGATCCTAGTGGTACGAAAAGGGACTTAAGATCCAGATAATTCAATTAGAAACAGAAGAACGATACCAAAAATATATCATGGAATGTTTAAAAATAAATCCTTATAACAATGATTATTATTTTTAGATACCTGAAGGAATCTATTAAATCCCAATATTAAATTTTGGTTTTATCTCTGGAAAAAAAGAAAAAAATGGCAAATATGGTCAAAAATCGTAATTTGTTCTATAATATGAAAAGATGGTACAAATACTCCAAAATTGTGGACCAAATGGTCCAAAAATATATCCATTCAGTTGATAGTTACCCCTTAAAACAATTTTTAGCAAAAATTTTTATGTTTCGTATAATATAGTCAAATATGAAATACAGAAAAAATTCGTATACTTTTGTGAGGTAATTTTATGGACTTTTTTAAATAAAGCTAAATTAATTTAAATAAATGTGAATTTTTAAAGTTTTAAAAAGCGTAATATCAAAGCTAAGGACTGTCTAGTGAATTTAACAAATTAATTTATTAATTTTGCATACAAAATATGTTATAAATTTAATAAATTTAGTTTCTTTTTATATTATACCTAAATTCGAATACTTATGAGAGACACTGTACATGTGCGTGTGTAGATGTATTTGGTTTTATTCAGCTGTGTATTTTTTTATGTTTGGATGCTGTTGGCGTCATTGAGTTGTACATTTTGTTTTTGTAAATTCTGTTCGTATATTTAGAAGTTGGTTGGTTTTATTGCGTTGTTTATTTTGTTTTTGTTTTTCTGTGTTTTAAGTTATGTGTGTTTAGATGTCTGTTGTTTTAGATGTCTTGCGAATTTTGTGTTTTATTTCGTTTAGTGTTGTTGTTGTTCATTTTGTTTTTCTTTTGGTGTAATATTAATGTATTCGGGAAAACATTTATAAAACTAATATGTTTAAAATACACTATGGTAAAGGGTATATAAGATTCGGCACAGCCGAATATAGCACTCTTACTTCTTGTATATCAGAAGGTTAGTTTGTATCATATTCATATTAAAAGAATGCCATGCCTTACTTTTAATTTTTAGGGTTTGACTGTGGGATGGTCGAATTGGCTGATTGTATTATAATCTTGGCTAAGTTTGCCTTCTCCTTGTTAATATTAGAACTAATAAGTCTTGTCATACTATACTTAATACAGTTCCCCTCATACTTAGCCCAGTCAGCATCCTTTAATCTAAATTTGCGGATGTAATCATCCCAGTTGATATCATTAGAAAATAATGATAAAAACTGAAAGTTACCACAGAGGTAGATTGAGCACCCCAACTAACATGGAAACTAGTTGATTTACCAGTGATAAGATCTGGTAAACCAGAATCATCAAAAATATTTTTAAGATTATCCATACTAATGTTCTGATTTGGAGTTATGTAAGAATTGGTAACATTAAATTTTAGTTTAGATGTGATAAAAAAACGCAGGAAATCAAAATCGTTAGATTGAGTGAGTACCTACTGTAGCTTCACCGCCGTAACTTGTCGTAAAAGTATTAATTTGGTAAAAAGACTAATTTATTGATATTGGAATATTAGAGTTAATATGAATATGGGTTTCTTGTAAACGGCTTATATTTCTTTATTATTATCTGTAACTCCATATAGTTGTTTAAATATCTACTTATATTTCACTGAACAACATTAAGTGTCATAAAGTGAAAAGAAGTTATAGAAAAGTAGTTTTGTTTTAAGATGTAGGTTTAGTAAGGGGGTAAAATAAATGTTAGTGTAAGGTTATAAAAATATTTAGAAATAATATAAAACTTACTAAATAATTTTAAATTAGAGATGTAAAAATAATGTACGTAATAAACTTATTTGTTTTTATATTGTTTTTGTCATTCCGCTTGTAACACATTGAAATATTCGTCTGAGACCCATATATTAGGTTATTATTAGATTCTAAGACGATCTAGCCATGTCCGTTTGTATCTAATGTCGCTGTGCTCGTATTTTTAATTCAGTCATGAGGTTTAAAGTAATTTTCTGGAGAAAACTGAAAATGGTTGTTTGATAGTTATCGACCTATCCTTATCAAATTCAGTTGAAAAATTTCAGTTCCTTTAAAACTACCTTAATTTGGAAAAACTTTAGAGCCATACACGAGCGTTAAAGGGATTTTCTGGATTGAATCTTAAATAAGGGTCAATTAAAAAGAAGTAAAGATGTTGTTAATTCCAATTTCATCGCCTAAGTCGTAATTCTAAGCAACTAGTGAGAGTTATAGTAATTTTACTGAAGTGGTCATTTATCGATCCATCTTCATCAATGTCGGTAGGAAGATTTCAGTTTTTATAACATTTGTTTATGTTGAATTGCATATATCTACTCGTATTATTATAAGCGTTAAACGAGCACTTATACGCCCACCCCCGTATTAGTATTAGTCAAATATGGATCGATACTTCTAAAATTTAGATCGATTTTTGTTCATACAAATATTATTTATGTTGCATTTTTGAGCCAGTAATGAGCGTAAAAGTAATTTGTAATGGTGACCTTAATATGGGCATAGGGTAGGGGCTCATACAAACATGTTTGTGTGAAATTTCGTCGCCGTAGTCGTATTTGATCGTTACAGTCAATAACGAGCGTTACTGTCACTATCTTAGGGGGTGTATCTCTTAAAAGTTTTTCCAAATTAAGGTAGTTTTAAGGAACTGAAATTTTTCAACTGAATTTGATAAGGATCGGTTGATAACTATCAAACAACCATTTTCGGTTTTCTCCAGAAAATTACTTTAAACCTCATGACTGAATTAAAAATACGAGTACAGCGACATTAGATACAAACAATTATTGTATAATTCGACTAGGATAGGTCCATAATTGACTTTACCCTTCATATAAACACTCTTACAAAAAAAACAGTTTATTGTTATAAATATTGGATCAAACAAAATTAATATTTTTAATTCGGAATAGCACGGTCCATGCTTAAGCCCAAATATTTAAATGATATTCATATTAATATTGACATATGATTCAACATAGATCGATAATATCAAAATTTATTAATAAGAATGATTTGATAATGATTTTGAATGATTTTCAAATTTGGCCCCGTTAGAAAAAAACGGGTAAAAACTAGAAACCTAGAAACGTGAAATTAAGGATTAAGTAACTACCCATAAAAGGGGACATTTTTGATAATTTTTATACTACTTTTGAACCTAGAAGCATGAAAAATTTACTTTTTGATTTTTTTCATAACATTAAACCTAGAAATGTGAAATTATACATGTATTGCACGGATTATGTTAGAACCTCAAATAGAGAACGTTTTGGTACTTTTCGTTCTTCAAAAGGTACTTTTTGAAATTTCTATAATATTAAACCTAGAAACATGAAATTATGTATTTATGGACCGGATTAAGTGAGATCCGAAAAAATTATACATGTATTGCCCGGATTATGTCAGAAATTCAAATAGAGAACATTTTGGTACCTTTTGGTTCTTCAAAAGGTACGTTTTGAAATTTTTATAATACTGAACATAGAAATATGAAATTAAGCATGTATGGTCCGGATTAAGTGAGATCCGATAAAAGGGCTATTTTTGGTTCTTCAAACGGTACGTTTTGAAATTTCCATAATACTGAACATAGAAACATGAAATTTAGTGTATATGACCCGGATTAAATGAGATCCCATAAAAGGGGTGTTTTGATACTGTATCGTTCTTCAAAAGGTACTTTTTGAAATTTCTATAACACTGAACATAGAAACATGAAATTAAACATGTATGGCCCGGATTAATTGAGAACCGCAAATTGAGAACATTTTGGTACTTTTCGTTCATCAAAAGGTACTTTTTGAAATTTCTATAATTTGAAATCGGTTAATCGATTAATTTCTGACGATTAATCGTTCGAATAAATAAAAATTGTCAAATTTCAAATAACGAATAAACCGAATAATTTCTATCCCGAATAATATATCTAAGAAAAACTCACTATTTAGCAGTAAAATTAATATGTATTTTCTACAAAATTTAATATTTTTATAATAAATTTTCTTCTTTTCTTAATCAATTTTTTATAATAAAGAAAATTTATTTTATGATTTTTGAAAAGAAATTATTTCGCTTTTATTTTTAAAACCAGTTTTTTTTTTTTTGAGAACATTGTTGTGTTCTTAAGTATTTCTAATAAGTTTTCAGCAACAGTTATAGTTGAACTAGTATTCAATGGAACGTATGAATTCTAGAACTCGTTTCTTTATATAGAAAAGCATTTCACATAAACAGGAATAATTTCTAGTATTTGATAAAAAACTAAACAAAGAATTGGAGTGAAAGATGTGAAAATAATATTTTTGTTTATAAACCGTGCAAAAGTTATTTTCAAACATGAAAAAATCTATGCGTACAGGAAACTGTGGACCATTAGTATTAACTCTGTGTACTCAGTTTTTCACAATCAGCTCTTTATATAGAAAAGCATTTCACATAAACAGGAATAATTTCTAGTATTTGATAAAAAACTAAACAAAGAATTGGAGTGAAAGATGTGAAAATAATATTTTTGTTTATAAACCGTACAAAAGTTATTTTCAAACATGAAAAAATCTATGCGTACAGGAAACTGTGGACCATTAGTATTAACTCTGTGTACTCAGTTTTTCACAATCAGCTCTTATGCTCCTGTAAAAGGACTTTAAAGTTTAAAAGACATCCAATTTCAAAAGATGGAATTTCAAATTTATATTAAAATTAATTTCAAATAAAGCTCTGCTCCGAAATAATATAACTTATTTCAAATCATCAAGATCATCAAGAAAGAATTGGAAATCTTAAAGATAATTTGTCTCAAAAAGTAGTTAAAAGTTTTTGAGTCGAAAATTAAACCATTTTAAATTTAATTTATTTTTCGTTTTTTCTCTAAGTGAGACATTTAAATAATATAGATAGAATGTGCTTTCATTTGATACCAATATTAGCATTATAAATATTTTAAATATTCGTTTGTAGTCCTTAAAACTTTAAAATCCTTTTATTAGGACATACAAATCGGAATACGCAATTCTATAAGTGTAATTTTCTATGAAGAAAATTATTGTTAAAAGCAATAATAACATCTAGTTTCCTTTTATTCGAATAACCGAATAATTTTTAATTATCCGATTATTAACCGGCTAACGTAAAACCTCAAATAATTATTTGTCGAATAAACCGAATAAGACAAAAACCCGAATAATTGAATACCCTAGTGAGAACCCATAATAGGGGACTTTTTGGTACTTTATCGTTCTTCAAAAGGTATTTCTATAATATTAAACCTAGAAACATGAAATTAAACGTGTATAAAAAAGGGACTTTTTGGTACTTTATCGTTCTTCAAAAGGTACTCCTTGAATTTTCTGAAATATCGGTAGTACAACATTAAGAAATAGAGAGGTTACCAAAATTTTACAATGCCTATAAAACAGACGTCGGCGCTAGTATTGTTCTGACAACGAAGATTTTCGGCAAATTACATGTACACAACACGATCGCATACGAACCTCTAAGCAAGAGCATCAAAAATACAAATATTTTATTTAGTTGCTTGAGAGCATTCAACAAGGCAGGTTGATGTCGCTTTGTTAAAGAAATTGCAAACACAATTTGAAAAAACAAAAAACAACTTGCAAAAGCAAGAGCATAATTTACAAAAACAACGTACACTCTAAATAATTTTCTAGAATGCATAACAATGAAAGTAAATAAGTTAATCTTGTTTCATACTTTTTTTGTACATTTTAATTAGAAATGTTGTTTCTATTTGAAGAAATTATCATTCTTAAGTACATTGATTACACATTGTTTATAAATATTCGCATTTTACAGTAATGCAATTTAATCTTCAAAATTAAAAATAACCAAATATTTTTTTCAGTGCTATTTTAATGAAAAAATGCCAATAGTGTGTGGGTAGTGGTGATTTTTTTATCTGCCTCTCTATCCGCCGGTATATGCTATAAAACGGCTCGCTTACAAGGTAGCGGATTATAAGCTAGTAGGTATATGAAGTAACAATGAATACATTAAATAATGATAATTTTATAACAATGTCAAAGATAAATATAAAGACGATTACTCATCCATTGTATCTACAATGCTTGTTTGCGGTTTTGAAGAGACTTTAAATTTAGCTTGTAGTCTTTCCGAAATTTGAACTGTTTATCTTAAACATAATACAATTAATTCTTACAACCTACTTATATAGTTAATTCCTAACACTACTTATTTTCTATAAAATAATCTGTCATATCGGTATTGCCTGGAGCATATAGTGTTTGAGCTGAATAGTTGAACATGCTTAAAATCTCGATTCCACGCTTCCTGGGCTTCTTCTGTTAACTCTCCAAGTGGAAGAATATTCGATTAAATTATTGTTTGACCATGACACAATACTTTGTGTACTGTTGGTGTTAATTCCCTCCATTGATACAGAGATACAAGTAATTTAGAAATTTCAGATGTATATTCCTCAAATCGATTTCCATTAATTTTATGTTTACTATTCATATACTTGGAAGTGGTTTGTCGATGTTTAATCCCATCTGAACTTTAAATTCTTCTTGGATTCTGATTTTTTCCGCAACTCTCAGTTCTTTCAATTCTTCATTATATTTTATTGATTTAGTAAGATTCTCTGACACACTCCTATATTTGAGGTCGTATGCTATGTGTAAAAAGTAATCCAAAAATCGTATTCTGGCATAAAGTGGTGAAATTCCGAAAGACAGGACTTTTTCATTAATACTTCTGCTTTTGTTTATATTTGAGAATTGCGACTTTTTCTCATTACATATTGAGCATCTCCAGAAGGAAGAAGTTTCTGTTATGGCATTGCTGACCTTTCCATCAATCATTTTTAAGCTTAGCTGATATGATACGTTAATAGAGAATTCCTTTATTTTTATGCAAACCACCTTTCCCGCCCACCGAAATATAAAACACAATTTAATACAATATCATCAGTTAGTATAATAGCTTTTTTATTTGAACTGTTTATCTTAAACATAATACAATTAATTCTTACAACCTACTTATATTGTTAATTCCTAACACTACTTATTTTTTATAAAATAATCTGTCATATCGGTATTGCCTGGAGCATTTAGTGTTTGATCTGAATAGTTGAACATGCTTAAAATCTCGATTCCACGCTTCCTGGGCTTCTTCTGTTAACTCTCCAAGTGGAAGAATATTCGATTAAATTATTGCTTGACCATGACACAATACTTTGTGTACTGTTGGTGTTAATTCCCTCCATTGATACAGAGATACAAGTAATTTAGAAATTTCAGATGTATATTCCCCAAATCGATTTCCATTAATTTTATGTTTACTATTCATATACTTGGAAGTGGTTTGTCGATGTTTAATCCCATCTGAACTTTAAATTCTTCTTGGATTCTGCTTTTTTCCGCAACTCTCAGTTCTTTCAATTCTTCATTATATTTTATTGATTTATAAGATTCTCTGACACACTTCTATATTTGAGGTCGTATGCTATGTGTAAAAAGTAATCCAAAAATCGTATTCTGGCATAAAGTGGTGAAATTCCGAAAGACAGGACTTCTTCATTAATACTTCTGCTTTTGTTTATATTTGAGAATTGCGACTTTTTCTCATTACATATTGAGCATCTCCAGAAGGAAGAAGCTGACCTTTCCATCAATCATTTTTAAGCTTAGCTGATATGATACGTTAATAGAGAATTCCTTTATTTTTATGCAAATGGGCTCCAGTGCATTTATTTCATCTTTTAAATATTCCAGTAAATCTTTTGTTGTTTTCTTTGACTCCCTTATATATTCGAATCCAATGGGTCTACAAAATTTTTTTGAAAAATCTGAGAAGTTTACTTATATACCAATTCATGTCATTTCCGATACAGGTATACCAAAGTAAAAAATTACGAATTGTCTACCTATTAACATTTAGGACTATATTACTATAACCTGTAATTCAGTCATTGATATTTCTTATTAGTGAATGAATCGAAATTATTATTACCTGTATATTTTTACCTACATGATCATAAACGAAACAGAATGATATGATCTGTCGAAAAAATTTAGGTAAAAGTTGTTCTTGGTAGAATCTTCACTTCTGTTTCCTTGGCAGCTTTAGAAGTGGTAGGTTGAGGTAGCAGATCAGTTTCAAAGTCGGTTAACGGATCACGAAAGTTCTTTAGTTCTTATTTTAGGAATTGTTGCAGGTGATGAAAACAAAAACGTTGTAGAATCCAATAAAATTGGTGTTGGATGTGTGTTCTTATTGGTGTTAGCAACTGAAGAATATAGAGATCCATCGTGTTGGTGAGGTTCGTTATAAATTTTCTGAGCAGTTATGTTGTCTACTTTTTCAATTGTTTTGATAGCTTGTAACCCTTTTATAAATTAAATACAAAAATTCGTTTATCTTGGAAACTATTACAGGTAGATTCTTAAAATTTTTTACGAATAGCTTTTACATCCATGTAAAAAATATGATTATTTAGGATAGAAAGTAGACGGACTAGCGTTAGGAGGCGTGGCTCTTCCCATATAAATTAAATACAAAAATTCGTTTATCATGGAAACTGTTACAGTTACAATTTTGGGAGCTTGAAGTCATCACATGAATTAAATCGAAAAAATCGTATATCTAGGAAACTATTGGGGTCTTCAAATTTTATACGAAGAACTTTGACATTCCACAGTGGGGCAGAATCGAAATTTTTTGGAAATAAATCTGGCATTTCTAAACGGCTGATCCGATCGGTATAAAATTTGGCATGAGCGTACTCAAGGAGTATTCGAGTTTAAGTTTTGCAAATGAACCCGCAGATGCCCCAGGGACGGCGTTGCGGCGGCTCAAATTAGGGTACCTACGACATGTAAAATTTTTAAACTCGTACCATTTTTTTGTTTTCTCGATGAGATCTTGAAAAAAACATGCTTGGACATACTATAATATCAGAGTTATAGGCATTTAAAAATTTAGTGATACAAAATTTACCATACCTTGGTCCGCCTTTTTTTGAATACCGGGCGTAATTTTGGACAAATTTTTCTTGTTAGTTAGACAACAAAATTTCCAATAATATACAAAAAATTTCAGATCAATATCATTTACAGATCCGAAAATATACGTTTTTTAATATAAAAATTCAAAAAATTTTAGATTTTTGCCGTTTTTTACCAAAAATGTGTCTTAACTCTTTTATTAATAAAATAAAATTTTCTTTAAGAACATATAACAATTTTATAGTTTTCTAAAAGGTATCTTTACGCAGAACGCTTTAGCGTAAAAAAACTTGTCCTATTTTTTGAAAATGTTGCCACTGCGTCCTTCCGAATATGACCTATTTTTTATCAAAACTTCAACTTTGGGCGACATGTTCTAAAATCCCAAAGCTGGGATCAGAAAACTGAAAGCAGTTTTGGAAACCTCAATATTTACTCCAAAAGTATTTTAAAAGTATTTATTTTAATAATCTGTCATATCGGTATACACATCCAGAATGTAATATAAGTCCTTTAAATCTTCCTTGTTTTGAGATGATAGAGTTTCATAACAAATCCATCTTTTTCGCATAGTTGAAAGAACAGGATCAGAAGATAGAAGTAAATTATTAAAAATATCTTCATTCTGTGATTGAATGGAGCATATAGTGTTTGAGCTGAATAGTTGAACATGCTTAAAATCTCGATTCCACGCTTCCTGGGCTTCTTCTGTTAACTCTCCAAGTGGAAGAATATTCGATTAAATTATTGTTTGATCATGACACAATACTTTGTGTACTGTTGGTGTTAGTTCCCTCCATGGATACAGAGATACAAGTAATTTAGAAATTTCAGATGTATATTCCCCAAATCGATTTCCATTAATTTTATGTTTACTATTCATATACTTGGAAGTGGTTTGTCGATGTTTAATCCCATCTGAACTTTAAATTCTTCTTGGATTCTGCTTTTTTCCGCCGCTCTCAGTTCTTTTAATTCATCATTATTTTTTGTTGATTTAGTAAGATTCTCTGACACACTTCTATATTTGAGGTCGTATGCTATGTATAAAAAGTAATCCAAAAATCGTATTCTGGCATGAAGTGGTGAAATTCCGAAAGACAGGACTTCTTCATTAATACTTCTATTAACATTTAGGACTATATTACTATAACCTGTAATTCAGTCATTGATATTTCTTATTAGTGAATGAATCGAAATTATCATTACCTGTATATTTTTACCTACATGATCATAAACATTATACATTTCTGAAAATTTAAGCATAATAGGACCTTTCAATTATAAGATAAGATTTAAATATGTTCTTTCATATTTAATACAAAAATATGAAAAATATGAAATTAAATGATACAGGTGTAAATGAACATATATTTGATTCGAGAATTTCCATATCTAACCAAAAAAGATATTAAGGGATAAATATGGACTAAATGGTTGTAGCTATCTGCGACCCTATTAAAATTTTGATATATATCATAGTTTTAGAAATTAAACAAATATGTAATATATGACAAAATCTTTATTTATGAACAAAACTCAACGCTTGTTAAATTTGTAATTTAAATTCCCAAAAATAGGAATGAAAATCCCAAAAATGGGATTTTTTACATTTTGCCCATAGGGTCCACATTTCTTTCAGAGATGGGAAAATACTTTTGGAGTAAATATTGAGGTTTCCAAAACTGCTTTCAGTTTTCTGATCCCAGCTTTGGGATTTTAGAACATGTCGCCCAAAGTTGAAGTTTTGATAAAAAAAATAGGTCATATTCGGAAGGACGCAGTGGCAACATTTTCAAAAAATAGGACAAGTTTTTTGCGCTAAAGCGTTCTGCGTAAAGATACCTTTTAGAAAACTATAAAATTGTTATATGTTCTTAAAGAAAATTTTATTTTATTAATAAAAGAGTTAAGACAAATTTTTTGCAGAAAACGGCAAAAATCTAAAATTTTTTTAATTTTTAAATTAAAAAACGTATATTTTTGGATTTGTAAATGATATTGCTCTGAGATTTTTTATATATTATTGGAAATTTTGTTGTCTAACTAACAAGAAAAAATGGAGTTAATTTGGTCTTTGTATTTGGGTGAAAAACAAAAAAATGGCACGAGTTAAAAATTTTACATATAGTAGATATACCTGGGGCATCTGCAGTGTTCATCTTCAAAACTTTAACTCGAATACTCCGATCGGATCAGCCGTTTAGAAATGCCAGAATTATTTCCAAAAATTTCGATTCTGTCCCACTGTGCATTCATGTTAACATATATAAAATAACGGGCGGTCTCTTAATGGGGGACTTGGCATCTCAAATATGAATATGATAATTCAAATTTCTCATAGATAGATAGATAGATAGATAGATAGATAGATAGATAGATAGATAAATAGATAGATAGATAGATAGATAGATAGATAGATAGATAGATAGATAGATAGATAGATAGATAGATAGAAATTGGCGATCTTGCAATAATTTTCTTGGAATCTTTCATATGTAACATATTGTTAATCTGGAAAGCTATTGTGGTTAGAATTTTCAAAATCTTTAGGTGGGCTTTTTATTTATACTACAGGGTAAAACAAGAAATATTGTATATCCCAAGGCATAAGAATATGAATCTTTTAAGAATAAAAGTATATGTATATTAAATTTTAGAAAGTAAGAAATAAATAGATCTTTAATGTATTATTTCAGTATTTAAATGTAATATATTATCATCAAAAGAAATTATAATAAACCTTTAAGAAAAATTTTATAATTTAGTAACTAAATAATATATTTTTTGTTATTATGTATTAATTTTGGTTGAGGTAGCGAAGCACGCCGGGTATTAGCTAGTGTTTTATAATTACGGGACTCTTTTTGTCTTTTGAAGAGTGTTTACTATTAGGTATTTTAAAATGTGTACATTTCAAACAGTTGACCTCATCTTTGCATTCTTCTTTACTTTCTGGATTAAGATGAAATTCTTTAGAACAGTTGAAGCAGATTTTTTTATTTTTGTAGTATCTTGCAATATGACTGGAATGCATAACAATAAAAATAAATATGATCATTCTTATTTGATTGAAAACAAAAACACAACTTCAAAAACAAGAGCGTAATTTACAAAAACAACATACACCTAAATAATTTTTTTGGAATGCATAACAATGAAAGTAAATAAGATCATTCTTATTTGATTCTTTTTTTGTACATTTTAATTTGAAATGTTCTTTCTATGTGAAGAAATTATCATTCTTATGTCCATTGATTATATATTGTTTATAAATATTCCCAATTTATTGTTGTTCAATTTAATCTTCAAAATTGAAAATAGCCGAATATTTTTCAGTGCAATATAATTTAAAAAGAAGTATGAATGTATAGTCGGGCGTAGCCGACCATATGATACCCTACACCAGTCAGTATATATGTTAAAATTGGGGATTATTAAAAAATAAAGCATTTGATTTATTTTTTTAACTTTATTCCGGAATATTTTCATTTTTTTGGCAAAAAAAGATATTTTTACAAAAGGGCTCAAAGGGGAGTAGGGCAAAATATGGGCCTATTCTTATAAAAGTTGGTTGGGGAGTTAAGTCTACTTCAATATTATTTATGTAGAATTTAAAAGTGCAATTAGAGTTTCTAAGTGAATTTTAACCTTTAAGTCATTTTCTGAAGGTAGTTTGTATGGGGGCTAGGATCAAATGAAACCCGATCTTTACAAAAATCGGTAGTGTCATTTAAAGTTCTATAAAACTAAGTTTTGTCGACATTTGTTGGCATGATAGATCATTAGCTAATTATCTATTATGCGAAAAAAAATCATTAGCTAATAATCTATCATGCCAACAAAAGTCGACAAAACTTAGTTTTATAGAACTTTAAATGACACTAAATTTAAATTTTTGTAATGATCGGGTTTCATTTGACCCTAGCCGCCATACAAACTCCCCTTCAGAAATCGACTTAAAGGGTCTAAATTCACTTACAAATTCTAATTGCACTTTTAAATTCTACATAAATAATATTGAAGTAGACCTAACTCCCCTACCTAACACCCCTGCAATTAAAGTTGTTAGCTTATTTGCTTGTACATAGTTTTTTTTTTATTAAAAATTTCCATTCAATAATTTCTTACATTCTTCTACTTCTCTTTTACATGTGTAATCAATCGCTTTTTTAACAAGGGAGAAACATTTGATGGAGTTTCATCGCTGTTTGTTCTTCATTATTAATTGTATGGGACCATCTTGAGAGAAATTGAGTTATTTAGTTTTATCCTACTTGAGAGTTGGAGATAATTTGTGTGTGGGTAGATTGTCGGGTGGTTAATGAATGGTTGTTTTTGTTTTTTGCGCTTAAATAGAATACGTTGTTATTAATTGATGTTATTTATTGTAACTTTTCCACTGTTTTTTTTATACCCACCATCAAATGAGATAGGGGGTATATTGATTTTATCATTCCGTTTGTAACACATCGAAATATTGGTCATAGACCCATAAAAGTATATATATTCCTTATTAAATTCTAAGACGATCGAGCCATGTCCGCCCGTCTGTCTGTTGAAATCACTATAGGGACCACTAGGAGCTAGATATTTCCTATTGCTAAGGTTTGTTGGGTATTGAAAACGGTCCATTTTTTCGGATAGCCCCCATATAAGTGGACCTCCTGAAAGCAGCTTTACCGGGCATAACTGCTTTAGAAGTACGTGTATCGCGATGAAATTCGACACAAATGAAGCAAAATCTTTTTACAAAATCAGTCCATAATTGACACTACCCTTCATATAAGGCCACCTTCAAAAAATTACTTTAACACTCATTGCTGGCCCAAAAATGCGAGTATAGGGATGAAATTTGGTATAAGTAAGTTTCTTACGAACCAAAACCTTTTAGCCAATTCTTTTAAAGATCAGCCCATAAATGACTCTACCCCCCATATAGAGTCCCCTTCAGAAAATGACTTTTACGCTCGTTACTAGCCCAAAAATGCGAGTTTAGCGATGAAATTCGGTATAAGTAAGTTTCTTACGAACCAAAAACTTTTAACCATTTTTTTTAAGGATCGGCCATAAATGCGTCTTTCCATTCTGAAAATTAATCTAACGCTAATTACTGGCTAAAATATACGAATATAGCAATAAAATTTTATACAATTAAGATCCTTGCGAACCAAAATCTCTTTACCAACATTTATGTAGATAGGTCCATTATTGACCCAACTTCCCCTATTGGCTTCTCTTCAGGAAATGGCTTTAAAGCTCATTAATGCCTTCAAAATACGAGTGAAGCGATGAAATGCGACACACGTAAATTTCTTATGAGCCAAAACCTCTGTACCAATTTTTTTGATCGGCCCATAAATGACCCTTCCCCCATATAAGATCACCCTCTGTAAATGACTGTAATGATCATTACTGATTTAAAAATATGAATTTACTGACGAAATTTGACACACATTAATTTTAATGCTAGCCAAAATCTTTCCAACAAATTTAGGAAGGATCGCTGCATAATTTAACCTACCACCCGTACAAGGTTTCCTTCAGAATATTACTTTAACGCTCATTACTTAAAAATACGAGTATAGCAATAAAATGTGATACAAATATATTAGTTTCTCGCGATCCAAAATCTCTCTACCAATTTGTATATGGATTGGTCATAATTGACCCTGCATTCAGAAAATTACTTAAACGATCATTACTGGCTTAAAAATATGAGTTATGAAATTCGCTCCAAATTTCATGCGGAATGTGTTGGTAATTCACCATAAAATTACTCATTATAAAATTACATTAATAACTAGCATAAAAAATTGGAGTATAGCGATGATATTCAATGAAAACCAAACCAAAATCGGTCTACAAAAAGTTATGAGATCAACTTTAGAAAATTTGCTGAATAGAATTCAGAAAATTACAAGTAGAGTGCTGAAAATCGACATAAAAAAAGTTTATACTTGATAACATAATTCTTCATTCCGAATTTAATGTGGAACCAGTTTAGTATAAAGTATAAAGGTTTGATCTCATAGTGGATAGACGTGTTTTAAATCGCTCTCACGAGAAAATAACATTGTAAACATAAGTTCTTAATTAAAATATAAAAAAGTAAGTACAGCGAATGAACGCTAATTAAATACATACTTATATTTATTTTTAATATTAAAAATACATTAAAATCAAATAAATTGTTGTTTTCGTTAATGCAATTATTAACAATAACAAATTGTAGCAAAACAAAAAGTATAAAAAAAACACAAAAAAATAATAACAACAAAACCTTAAATAAAGTGTAGTGTTTGTGTTATTGTGCATGAGTTTCTCCAACTCTCCAATAAGTGAAAGGAGGCTCAGTAGCAATGGAAAAAAATGCATACTTTGTTATGAGCTCTACAACATCAATAATTATGATCCAAAAAATCATAAAAATTATTTAAGTGTAAGAACAACAACAGATCTTCTCTTTCAAGTGCGCCAAAACAAAACAATTGTGTAGATAATAGCGCAAAAGAAAAAATAAATAAACAAACAACAGATTCAAAAACAACAACAAACGAGAGATCTCCTCTCTCAAGTGCGCCAAAATAAGAAAATTGTGTGGAAGACAACGCAGAAGAAAAAATAGAAAAACAAACAACTGATACAATGGTTGATGAAAATAGTAATGCTAATGTGAACAATATTACAAATAGTATCAATAACAATATTAACACTATAAAAACCATTAATGATAAGGAAGATCACTCAAGCCCAATGTCAAAGAATACTGGTGCCATACCAAAAAACAAGCCAAATACATTGAGATCGCATAAAACGGAAAAAGATCCAAACTGTAATGGACCGTTATGTCACTTATACAAAACGTAATTCCAGCCCTAGGACTTCAGAATTGGAATCAAATCCAAAACAGGCGAAAACAAATTCTGTAAGTCAAAATCGTTTTGCACTCCTTGACAACCAGGAAAGTGAAAAAGCACCATCCACGCCTCTAAAAGGCGACAAGCCACCCCCCCTATATTTGCGCGAAACTGCCACAAATCTATTGGTTAATAAGTTGTCCCAACTTGTAGGCAAAAAAAATTTCAAGGAAACATTCAGGAAAGGAAATTACAGACTTATTCAGAAAAGTCTTTTAGAACAATAGTTGATAGTTTTGATTCAGAGAAAAGAAATTATTACACATATCAACTAAAAAGTGCAAAGGGTTTGGCAGTAGTTATCAGAGGTGTAGATAGTTCTGTACCAAATGATGACATTAAAAAGCGCTAGAGACTGAAGGTTATGAAGTGAAGTCCATTCACAATATATTTAACAAGGACAAAATTCCTCAACCAATGTGTTAAACTACTACATAAGATATTTCTGTCCACAACTGTAGTCATAAATATGCAATAATCAAAATAACTTATTTGCTCTTTATGTCATAATCTTAATATAATAATTCGAACATATTTAAAGAACTTATTTGCTCAGTAAGTTGTAATTTTGTAATTCGGAGAAATTCATTTGCTCAGTAAATTGTAATATCGTAATTCGAACATCAATCATCAAGAAACTCAATTACTCATTTTAATGTAATATTAACTAATTATTTTAAATGAGAGTTAACTGTTCTTTAAGCTTTCGCATTTTCGTATATAAGGCAGACAGAATAAATTTTTGATCTTTTTTTGTTCTTTTAATAACCTGTTCAAATAATATTTTTTTTTGTAATTTGTCGCATTTAATTATGTTTAATAAATGTTAATTATATTTGTTATTTGAATCAAGTGT
>NC_060949.1:2857207-2858725 GCF_022045245.1 Lucilia cuprina
AATTCATAATAGCAGAAATTTGACATATAAGTGTTCGAAGTTCATCAAAATCCAAAGTCGAAAGACCGATGGTGCGGAGAATATGCAATTTGGCGACTTTAATTGCGGCCTCCCAAAGGCCACCGAAGTGTGGAGATCGGGGTGGTATGAATTTCCAATCGATACCATCATCTAAACACTGCATATGTACAGCTTCATTATGTTGCTGACTCAAAAATAATTTTCTTAGCTCAGCTAGTTCATTTTTTGCACCTACAAAATTAGTTGCATTGTCGGACCATATTATCTGTGGCTTTCCACGTGTACTAATAAACCGTTTGAGAGCTGCTAAGAATGACTGAGTAGATAGATCCTTTACTAACTCAAGGTGCACTGCCTTGGTAGCAAAACAAACAAATAAGCTTATATAGCATTTAATAGGTGCTCTAAAGCGAATCTCTGAACGATAATACAATGGACCACAAAAATCTACACCGGAGACTAGAAAAGCACGATGACCTTGAACTCTATCCTTAGGTAGATTTCCCATTATGTGCTTAACGACTTGTGGACGCAATCGAAAACACTTGATGCATTTGTTAATGATTCTGCTTACTTCCGTTTTGCCACCTAATGGCCAATACTGCAGTCTAACTGTTGCCAACAATGATTGTGGACCAGTAATGGAAATGTCTGATTATAGATTCAGTTAACGGATGATTTTTTGGAATGATTATTGGATGCTGGGCATGAAACTTAAATTGGGATTTTTGAAGGCGGCCTCCAACTCTTATTAAACCAAATTCATCTATAAATGGATTTAAAGAGCTTAACTTGCTCGAAGAGTTTATTCTATTATTCTCGGCTAATAATTTGTATTCGAGAAAAAAAGCTGATTTTTGGACCATTCGAATAAGCAATTGAATACCGCGATCCACATCGATAGTTGTCAGTGGTCCCCTTCTTGATGAAACTTTTGCAGCTCCAAACTTATAAATGTATCCATAAACTCTAGAAATTTTTCCAAACGACGAAATATATTTACACTCAAGGGACAAGTCAGTATTTTTATTAACAGATGATGTTAGCAAAACAAGTTTTCTTCTTTCAGGAAGGTTTTTGAGAACCTTTGGCTGATCTGGCCAGCAATGGAAACCCCTTTTTAAGAAATTAGGCCCAAATAACCACAAATTTGACGTTGAGATTTCACGTGCTGAAGCGCCTCTTGATAGTATATCAGCGGGGTTCATATAAGTTGGTACATACTTCCAATGCATTTTAGAGGTTAAAGACTGAATGCGACTAATACGATTTGCAACAAAGACTTGGTAATTAGACGACTGTTCTTGAATCCATGACAACACAATTGTTGAGTCTGACCAACAAAATATATCACCACTAAAAATTTTTGTTAGATGAACATTGTAAACGCCATTTTTTTCGCTAAGAATGTACACACAAACTCCATATGCCTTTAAACTGGCATCACAAAATGCGTGAATCTCGTAACGGGAAGCCGGTGTCAACACTTTTCTCGGA
>NC_060949.1:2858825-2891325 GCF_022045245.1 Lucilia cuprina
GGCATGATGGTGTTGTAAGAATAGCATCCATACGTACTCCAAATGGAATTGTTCAACGATCTGTTGCGAAAATTTGTGTGCTACCTATTGATGGAGTTGAAACCTCTAGGGTTTCAAAGGGGCCAGAATGTTAAACTACTACATAAGATATTTCTGTCCACAACTGTAGTCATAAATATGCAATAATCCAAATAACTTATTTGCTCATTATGTCATAATCTTAATATAATAATTCGAACATATTTAAAGAACTTATTTGCTCAGTAAGTTGTAATTTTGTAATTCGGAGAAATTCATTTGCTCAGTAAATTGTAATATCGTAATTCGAACATCAATCATCAAGAAACTCAATTACTCAATTTAATGTAATATTAACTAATTATTTTAAATGAGAGTTAACTGTTCTTTAAGCTTTCGCATTTTCGTATATAAGGCAGACAGAATAAATTTTTGATCTTTTTTTTGTTCTTTTAATAACCTGTTCAAATAATATTTTTTTTTGTAATTTGTCGCATTTAATTATGTTTAATAAATGTTAATTATATTTGTTATTTGAATCAAGTGTTTTTTTTGTTGGTTGCAATTTTTTAAATTGCAAATGCTTTTTCGTCGTATTGTTTTCGAGAAATATCCGTGTATTTGATTTCACGGCAAAACACAATGTTTAAAGTTGAAATTACTTTTAACTCTTCACAATTGAAGAAAAAGGGTGATACTCATCCCATATATAGTTTAAGATATCTTCTTAATCGCAAAATAACTGTAGAGGAACCCATTAAACGCAGAGGTCCTCCTCAGTGCCTAAATTGCCAAGAGTTCGGTCATACCAGAACTTTCTGCAAATTACCATCTGTTTGTGTGAGATGCGGAGACATCCATAAAAGCCAAGATTGTCCCCACCCAAAAACAGATAACAATAAAAGAAAATGCAGTAACTGTGGTCAAAATCACACTGCTAACTAGTAGTCCAGTATATATACACATGCAACAATTAAATAAGGTCAGAAGACCTTTATATGCTTAATATAAAGCTTCTAACTTCCCAAGACTTCCTAATACTTCTAGTGCTCAATATAGAAGTATCACAAATAAAAGCAATCAGAATAAATCGTATGCCCATACGATAAAAGAGGGTTCCGTTACCCAAAGTAATGCAAACTTCTAGTGCCCAATATAGAAACTTCTAGTGCCCAATATAGAAATCTTAAAAATAAAAATAATGAAAATCTGCAACCAAATAATGAAAATAATGCAAAATATGTTTCAACAATTAATGAAGAAAGAAAGCATGCTCATGCAGATCCTGCTAAATAAGAAATGAATTCCCTAAAAATTTGTTTTTGGAATGCTAACAGCCTTAGCCAACACAAGAATGAAGTTGAACAATCACAATCACTCGTCTCTGAAACACACTTTACCCTAAAGAATTGTTTCAGAAGTAACGGATACTACACTTACGATACAAAACATCCAAGTGGCAGAGCCTGTGGTGGAACAGCCATATTAGTGAGAAAAAATATTAGACATATTCCAATGCCAGAATATAAAAAGGACCATATCCAGGCCACCTCTATAAATATACCTGATAGAAGAGTTACAATATCTTCAATATATTGTCCTCCTAGGTATAATATTAATCGAGAGCAGTTTCTCGATTACTTTAAAACTCTTGGACCAAGATTCATAGCAGCTGGTGATTAAAATGCAAAACATACATTTTGGGGCTCTCGCCTCATTACTCCCAAAGGCAGACAATTGCTAGAAGCAATATCGCATAACAGACTAGATGCCATATCTAGTGGCCAACCTACCTATTGGCCTACAGACCTCAATAAGATTCCCGATCTAATTGACTTTGCTGTAATCAAAAACATAAAACGAGAATTTATTTCAGTGATCCCTTCACTGGACCTCTTGTCAGACCACTCGCCTAAAGTTTTAACGTTATTAGAAACCCCAAATAAATTGGAAAACTATTGTCCTTGTTTCCCCAACAAGATAACAAACTGGTTAAAGTATAAAATGTATGTCAGTTCACACTTGCCACAAAACATTTCATTGAAAAATCACCATGAAATACAATCCGCTGTCGATATATTTACGGATATCTTACAAGATGCTGTCAAAGTTTCTACACCCCCAGTCACCTTGGGTACTACAAAAATTCGAAATGTCCTAGGAACATTGAGTCTCTAATTAAAGAAAAGAGAACACTGAGGCGTCAATGGCAACAATCGCGATCTCCAAACATAAAGGTTAAACTTAATCAGTGCCAAAGAAGACTTCACATCGCCTTAAAAAATAATAAGGAATCTAATCTGAGAAATTGTCTCAAAAACTTAGACCCTACTAAGAAAACAGAATATAGTCTCTGGAAAGCTGTTAAACATATGCAATGCTCTATTGCATATGAGTCCCATACGCCTCCAGAATGGTCAATGGGCAAAAAATACGTCAGAAAAACTTTAAGCATTCGCCAATCACTTGGAGAATGTGTTTACTGAAAATGATACAGATTCTTCTATTAGTGCTAACATTATAAATAATGTGGTTCCACGCCCAATAAAATTCCGGTTCTCTACCGTGAAGTCGACAATCAAAGGTCTAAAGGCAGGAAAATCATCTGGTATAGATAAAATTACTACCACGATGATAAGTGACCTGCCCAATTCAGCACTGAGAATTATTTTGTTCATCTTTAACTCGATGTTACGTATTGGATATTTCCCTATCTCATGGAAAGTATCCGAAATTGTTATGATACCAAAACCGGGAAAAGATATCAGTCAAGTGACATCATACCGTCCCATTAGCCTGTTGTCTATATTCTCAAAACTTTTTGAAAAGTTATTGCTACTACACCTTAACGATAATTGCATTATTCCTGACCATCAGTTTGGTTTCAGAAGAAAGCACAGCACTGTCGAACAGGTACATCGAATAACTACTCTTATTCGGAAGGCCTTCGAGAAGAAAGCAATATTGCTCAGCATTATTCATAGATATTTCTCAAGATTTCGATAAAGTCTGGCACGATGGACTAATACACAAAATTATCACATTACTACCTGCAAATGTTTACAAACTGCTTAAAAATTATATATATGAAATTTCTTTTCAAATCAGATCTAAAGAAGTGATCTCTTCACGTCGAAAAATATCTGCAGGAGTACCCCAGTGGAGTATTCTAGGTCCGTTCCTATATATTTTATATACTGCAGATATGCCAACGAGCGCACTGACTCACACATCTACATTTGCGGATGATACCGCTTTTTTAAGCATACATGATAACCAATAGCTTCTGAACAACTCAAGCTTCACATCGGCGAATTGGAAAAGTGGCTGGACAAATGGAAAATAAAGGTCAATGCAACAAAATGTACTCACGTTACATTTACTTTAAGACGAGAAAATTGTCCTCCCGTACAGATAAACAATATATAAATTCTTGAACAAAGCCATGTGAGATATCTTGGTATCCACCTTGATCGCCGCTTAACATGGACTCACCACATTGAAGCCAAGGTTACACAAATAAAATTAAAGTCAGCTCAAATGTACTGGCTAATTGGACCACGGTCAGCTCTAGACTTGGAATACAAAGTGCTTTTGTACAAAACAGTTATAAAACCTTTATGGCTATACGGCATTCAACTGTGGGGAACAGCCTCCCCATCTAATGTTGAAAAATTACAAAGAAAACAGTCAGCACTGTTAAGGTCAATAACAGGTAGTACATTCGCAATAGTAATATTCATAGGGATCTCAATGTCCCCATAATACGCCATGGAGTTGCTGTCATTTGAGGGTCATAGACGACTGATAAGAACGGAAACATTGGATTCTGCCAGATAATCAAATTATCGAGAACTTTTTTTGAAATTGTATTGGCAATAACAACGTTAGTTATAATTTAGGTTAAGATTTTAATACTTATTGTAATTTCTACATAAGAAAGATTCAATAAAGAATAAATAAAAAAAATATATAAAGGTACTCTTTAGAAAATTACTCATACGCTCACGGTTTAAAAATTTAACTAAACTATATGGTTCTTAAAAATTAATATTTTGTATTATCGAAATTAGAATAAGTACATGTATGGAATAGGATTAAGTAAGGTAGAATGTAAATTAGAATAAGTTAGAATAGTATAGAACATATGTAAATTTTATATAAAAAGAGCCTCTTGGCCACAAATAAAGCATATTGAAACTAAGACTCAAATCGGCAACTACATTGCCTTGAATTTTATTTCATAAATCTCCTTTTGCCCTTATCAAGGCAAGATCGGCAAAAGTGTTAGCGTAACCAACGGCAAACACTGCCGGTTACAAAACTAAATCCTGTTCTTATACCCTTCTGTTTTTTAAAACATACTTGGTGAAGGGTATATAGGATTCGGTATGCACAAAGAGGAGGTATTGTCGAGTTCAGGCTTTGAATTTGGACCTTATAGGCCAACCAGGGGCCCGGCGGGGGTCCTCAAATTATGACACCTCAGCTATGTTAAATTTTTAAAACGATCCTATTTCTTCATTTGAGTTCCGATTTAAAAAAATATAGAATCTCCTCATCGAGCACTATAAAAATGACGTCGTAGCAGTAAATTATCTCTTATAGTTTAGGAGATATTTGCATTTGAAAATTAAAATTTTTACCGTCCTTACTTTAGTTTTTTGATAATAGCGGGTCCAAATATTCCCGATTTTCGCCATTTTTATTCGCTTAACGACAAGTTTATATATCATGCAGTGAAAGAATTATGTAAAAATCATGACTGGGTCCAAAGTTTTAATTTAAAAAAATAAAAAAGGCGATTTTTTGCCATTTTTTGGAAAGAAAAAGTTTTCTTTTTAAGTTATTTAAAAAGTTTCTAAGAAGATGTAAAATACGATAAAGTAAACAAAACCTAAAAATTTTTGATACCTAGGGGACCAGGTCCATCCAAAAACCCCTACTTTTTATGGAAAATTCAATTTTGATCAAAATTCTCAAATCGCATAGTCGATATCAAATTATAGTGACCTGTTTTATATGACCCAATATGTTCTTAATCATTTTGTAACGGGTTCAAAACCCGTCCTGGTATGGATATAATAGGCAAAAAAACAAAAAAATCCTATTTTTGGAAATTCCGGATTTCTAATAAGAAAATTAAATTTTTTTATTTAATTTTGGATTTTGAGTAAAAAAATCTACCTAAATGTAAAGTTTCATCAAAAAATATTCATAAATAAAATTTTTATTGCAATTTGAAAAATTTGTATATTCGCACATTTTTTTAAAAAAAAGTATTCCAGTATTCCAAAAAAAAGATTTACAGACACTTTTTACGATTAATCTTTTATTCTTTATCCCTAAAAAAATTTACAAGTATTTTATATAAAAATAGTCTTTATTTATTTTTTTATAAATTAATATAATTTTGTAAAATAATCGGTATCACAGTAGTCCATATCTAAAAGATATCCAACGTTCCCTTATAGTAGATAAAACAGGATCAGAAGATAGAATCAGATTATTAAAAATATCTTCATTTTGAGACTGCTTAGAACACTACCTTGAGCCAAACTGATGAATATGCTTAAAGTCTCTATTCCTCGATTCTTGGGGTTCTTCTGTAAGCTCTCCTAAAGGCAGAATATTATGTTCGATAATGACCTTTCCATGACATAATATCTTGTGAACTGTAGGTGTCATTTTTTTCCAGGGATATAATTCCAAAAATAATTTAGAAACTTGTAGAATACTCTCCAAATTTTGTGGCGTTCACTTTATGCTTGATATTTATCGCCATTTGAATAATATTGACCTTTTGTAAATCCATATTAATTCCGGTTATTTCGGAAGTAGTTTCAAAATGTTTGAAAAAACGTCTAGCGACTTACTATCGTTTGTGCTTCCACATCCTGTGAGTGGTTTGTCAATATTTAATCCCATCCGCTCTTTAAATTCCTCTTGAATTCTTCTTTTCTCACTGGCTCTCATTTCCATTAACTCCTTATTGTTATTTGCACTTTTGTTTGCATTTTCCGGTATGCTTCTGTACTTTAAATCATATGCTAAATGTAGAAAATGTTCCAGAAATCGTATGCGAGCTACATGCTCGCATACGATTTACCTTTGCTTGGAAATATTCGAAAATTCTGATTTTTTATCACCACATTTCCAACTTTCCCATCAATCATTGTTTTAAATTATAGGACATGTTAAACGAATAATTCTCTATTTTGATTGTTATAGGTTCCAAGTTTTTAATTTCTGATTCAATACGATTTATCAAATTTTGCGTTGTTGTTTTGGATTCCTTTATATACTCAAAGCTTATTGGCCTACAAAAAGCTTTGGATCCTGGAGTCGAATTCTTCCAAATATCATCGAAACTGGTTGATGGAGAATCGCTGTCAGCATACTTTCGAATTCCTAATGGAACTAGCGATGCCATAAATACACTTTTATACTCGGAAGATGATTCACTTGTGTTGATTTGTTTATATTCCGAGAGTGCTGATAATCCATCACATCCCCACTTACAAATGAGTTGAAGATCACAAGAATTTATTTTTTTAGTTTGTATGAAGAAAAGTCAGAAGCAATCCTTAAAGCAGTATTTTCGAGTAGAGCGCCGAGTCCAATAAAAGCCTTCCGATCAGTTATTTCAATAGGAGATGGAATAATGCTTTTGTTCTTTTCATTTATTTTGTCATATGATGGTAAAACAACCACTCCTTTTCAGATAGCGCCTTTCTTAACGTTATGTAGTTATCACGACTTAATCCCAGCTGCAACATATGCGCAATAGCTTCTTCCTCAGTGAACGTTGTATCAGATGATGGTGTGGGTATACTCTTTACAATTCTTTTCAGTAGTCTTGGTGATGAGGTTGGAAGAATATTTGCAATTTTTATGGCATCCAAAGGCTGTTTTTCTTTTCTTAACATTGCTTTAAAAGTGTGCGAAACTTCTTCTTTGATTTTGAGCTCAAATCCTCACACTGCTTACAGGGAGCACCAACAGTTGATACGCAAAAAGCATTCATCCAGCCATTTAGAAAATTTCGATCGAAATTTAGCAATGGAATACAGAACACTTTTCAGTTTTATATCAACTGATTTTATAAAATTTTCAATTTTACATACAGTGTCTCACATAAATATTCGAATTTGGTTGTACTTTGAAAAGAAACATAATTTAATAATATTTTTGTGGGTGAAATGCAAAATTAAATTTGTTATATTGTCTAGAAAGTCCTAAGGTATAATATCACACTCTTTAAAATTTGAAAAAATTACATTTACCTCAATTGATTTAACTTTTTTCAAAAAAGTCCATAAAGTTGCCTCACAAAAGTATTCGAATTTTTCCTGTATTTCATATATCACCATATTTTATGAAACACAAAAATTATAAACGAGTGGTTTTTTGCTTAAAATTATGTTAAGGGGTTACTATCGACCAAAATTTTATATTTTTGGCCAATTTGTTCCACACTTTGGAGCATTTGTACCATCTTTTCATGTAATATCTTTTTTCAAAAATAAAACAAAACTTTAATATGAGGATTTAATACATCACTTGAGGTATATAAAAATAATATTTTTTGTTATAAGGAACTATACTTCAAAGTTCCAAGAAATATTTTTGGTGTCGTTCTTCAGTTTCTAATTGAATTGTATGGATCTAAGTCCCTTTTCGTACCACTAGGGTCGATATTTTCCGACAGTATACATTCGTATACATTCAAGTACATATTAGCACTAATATATTTTAAATTTTCAATACATTATATCGGTATACAATTCCAAAACATGCTTCCATAATACATTAAAAACTTAAATTATAAAAAAACTGATATATAAAAGAATATATACAAGAAAACTTTCCCCGAAAATTTTTGACCCTTGTATTATGAAAATGGACTTAAGTTCCAATATATTGAATTAGCGACAGAATAATGATATCAATAATAATAATATATATGGTTAAAATCGGTCCATTATTTCGACTAGCCCCCATACAACCGTACCTCCCAAATAGGGCCTTTTGGCTTATAATTAATTTAAATGATCTCTTATGTTAACAATAGTTGACAAAACTTAGTTTTATAGAACTTTAAATGACACTACCGATTTTTGTAATGATCGGGCTTCATTTGACCCTATCCTCCATACAAACTCCCCTTCAGAAAATGACATAAAGGTCAAAATTCACCTTCAAACACTAATAACACTTTTAAATTCTACATAAATAATATTGAAGAAGACCTAACTCCCCCTACCAACATTTTTAAAGATAGGGCCCTACTCCCCTTTGAGCCCTCTTAAAAAAATCTCTTTTTTTGCCAAAAAAAAGTAAAAATATTCCGAAATAAAGTTAAAAAACAAACCAAATGCTTTATTTTTTTAAATAATCCCCATTTTTAACATACATACTGACTGGTAGAGGGTATCATATGGTCGGCTACGCCCGACTATACATTCATACTTGTTTAATATATGTAACAAATTTAAGAGTAAATTCTCTAAAAGATGTTGAGTTTTCCCTAATTAATTTGTCACTTAAAAAATATTAGGTAGGCATGTTATATATCAATGGAGAGGTAATTTTGTGTATTTTTCAAAACTCTATATAATTTTGAAAATTAAACAAGTAAGAGTGTTATATTCGGCCATGCCGAATCTTATATACCCACCATCAAATCATTCTTATTTATAAATTTTAATATTACCGATCTATGTTGAATCATGTGTCAATATTAATATGAACATCGGGGAAATATTTGGAAGTGGGCATTTAATAAGGTGGTGACCTTAATAGGGGCAAATCTTAGGGGCTCATACAAACATTTTTATGAACCAATAAGTTATGAGTCAGTTATAGACCGATTTCCTTTATATTTGAAATAGAGTTTTTGGTTAGTACAAAACTTGTTTATGTAGAATTTGATAGCTGTACTAGCAGTTTAATAGTAATGAGCTTAAAGGTTATTTTTTTAAGGGGGCTTTACAAGGGGGATAGGGTTAATTAAGGACCGATCCTTATAAAATTTGATAAAGAGTTTTAGCCCTCACAAAACTTGTTTTTGTAAAATTTGACTGGTGTTCTCACATTTTTGAGTCAGTAATAAGCCTTAAAGTCATTTTCTGAATTGGATCGTATATGAGGGGTAGGAACAATTATGGAAAATCTATAAAAGAAAATCACTTTAGTGCTTTATTTAACCAGTTATGAGCGATAATGTCAAATTTTACAGAGAGATTTATGTTCCCATAAAACATCTCTGTGCCGAATTTCACCGCTATTGACAATTCTCTTAGGCAGTTATGAGCGATAAAGTCATTTTCTGAAGGGGACTTTATATGGGGGGTAGGGTAAATTTTTGACCGATCCTTATAAAATTCTACGAAGAGATTTATGTTCCCATAAAACATGTTTGTGCCGAATTTCATTGCTATTGATGCTTCTTTTAGCCAGTTATGTGCGATAAAGTCATTTTGTGATGGTCTAGTCTGTAGTTTAGTCTATAGTCTAGCCTATTGTCCAATATATAATCTATGCCATTGTTAAGTCAATCGTCCAGTCTACAGTGTAAGCTACAGTCTAATCCTTTAACGTAGACTGTAGTGGTGCCAAATTAGGTACTAAATTAAAAGTACTCTTTTTAAATTTAACTTTACTAATGCATAGTATGCATTCCATGGTAAACATACATTTTTATTTATAAAAAAAATGTGTTCAAATAGGGAGTTTAAGTAAATAAGAAAGTAAGTATATAAGCACCAGCAAATACAGTTTAATTATCAATTGTTTTCAAACCTAATTACAAACTTTAAAACTGCAATTAAAAACCAAAAAGAAACAAATATGGCAAAATTGTTCCAAAATATTTTCTTTGTGTTAGTCGTTGTTCTTGCTTTTGTAGCAGCCACGCAGGGTAAGTCAACTGAGTCAATCACAGAGTTTAAATAATAAAATCTCTATTTTTGCACTTGATTCTATTTCTAAATTTTTAATACATTTTCAGCCGAAGATTGTGGCAAAAATGAAGAGTTTAACACATGTGGCTCTGCCTGCCCTGATAGATGTGGTGAATCTGGTATGAGAGCCTGCTCCATGCAGTGTGTTGTTGGTTGCCAGTGCAAACGAGGTTATATGCTCAACTCCAAAGACGAATGTGTTCTTCCAGAAGATTGTTAATTGAAGAATTTGTTTTAAGTAATATTCCAAATTAATATGTAAATCTACACATACTTACTTACATACATATGTATATAGAAAATAAAAAAAAAAATTATATCAAATATATTTTGATAATGCAACCAAAGAGGACTGTAATATTAATCTGGAACTATAATTTCTGTCTAAACAACAACAGGCAATTGTATCATTTCATAAAGGTATAGTCTAGCGTATAATCTAGTCTATAGACTAGTCTATAGTGTAGTCTAGTCTATAGACTAGTCTATAGTCTGGTCTATAGATTAGCCTGTAGTCTAGTTTCTAGACTAGTCTATAGTCTAGTCTATAGACTAGTCTATAGTCAAGTCTATAGACTAGTCTATAGTATAGTCTATAGTCTAGCCAACAGTCTAGTCTATAGTATAGTCTATAGTCTAGTCTATAGTTTAGTCTATAGTTTAGTCTATAGCACAGTCTAAAGTCTAGTCTATAGTCTAGTCTATAGTATATTCTATAGTCTAGTCTGTAGTCTAGTCTATAGTCTAGTCTATAGTCTATGGTCTAGTCTATAGTCTAGTCTATAGTCTAGTCTATAGTCTATGGTCTAGTCTATAGTCTAGTCTATAGTCCAGTTTATAGTCCAGTCTATAGTCTAGTCTATAGTCTAGTCTATAGTCTAGTCTATAGTCTAGTCTATAGTCTAGTCTATAGTCTAGTCTATAGTCTAGTCTATAGTCTAGTCTATAGTCTAGTCTATAGTCTAGTCTATAGTGTAGTCTATAGTCTATAGTCTAGTCTATAGCCTAGTCTATAGTCTAGTCTATAGTCTAGTCTATTGTCTAGTCTATAGTATAGTCTATAGTATAGTCTATAGTCTAGTCTATAGCCTAGTCTATAGACTAGTCAAATATAGTGTTATTAATATAATGTTTGTTTCAATTATTTTGTATCACACTGTTTATACTTAATCTACACATTATCAATAATTGTTTAAATGGAAATATGATATTTCGGAGAATTTTGATTTGTTTATAACAAGTTTGTAAAAACTTGAAATAGAGAATTGAGAAATAGAACAAACAAACTGAGCTTTAGTTAATAAGAAAAAGTACATACATATACATAGATATTTATATGTGAATGTATATGTATAAATAATCTTAATGTTAAAGTACAACATTTTAAAAGCATATAAGCCTTAGTATTGATAACAAACAAATTAGTTGTTTTAAAAACTTTAAATCAAACACTTTACTTGATATTCTTCAGAAAGATTTATTAAAATAAGAAAAGGAAATCATGGCCAAATTATTTCAACAAATTTTCTTAGTTTTCGCTATTATTTTAGCTTTTGCTGCTACCATACAAGCTCAAGGTAAGTACTCGAGAAAGTAATGCAATCTATAGTTACTAGAATATTATAATTAATTTTTTGACGTTTTTTTTCAGGCAAACAATGTCCTCCCAATCAAGAATGGAAAACCTGTGGTACTGCTTGCCCTGCTAGATGCGGTGAACCAGCTCCCAAATTCTGAGAAAATGACTTTAAGGCTTATTACTGACTCAAAAATGTGAGAACACCAGTCAAATTTTACAAAAACAAGTTTTGTGAGGGCTAAAACTCTTTATCAAATTTTATAAGAATCGGTCCTTAATTAAAGCCCCCTTAAAAAAATAACCTTAAAGCTCATTACTATTAAACTGCTAGTACAGCTATCAAATTCTACATAAACAAGTTTTGTACTAACCAAAAACTCTTTTTCAAATATAAAGGAAATCGGTCTATAACTGACTCATAACTTATTGGTGAAATTTTTCATAAAAATGTTTGTATGAGCCCCTATGATGTGCCCCTATTTATTTTAAAGGCCCACTTCCAAATATTTCCCCGATGTTCATATTAATATTGACACATGATTCAACATAGATCGGTAATATTAAAATTTATTAATAAGAATGATTTGATGGTGGGTATATAAGATTCGGCATGGCCGAATATAACCTCTTACTTGTTCTTTATTCTTTTTATGCTTTATTCTTAAAGCTGTATATAAACATACCTACGTACATACTTATAAAGCTATTGTTTATTATCTTACTAAAGTAAACATTAACACAGTTTAGTTGTTGTTATAAAATAAAATAACAGAAAAACAAAAGTACAGTCCGCTATAGTCGCACTTTATCTTGTGTGAATTTTTATTATCAAAAATTATTTTAAATATTTTTTAATATTCTAATTAATTTAAAAAAATTTATTTTAATAAACAAAAAATGCCGAAAACCGCTTTTGATTGTTTCATAAGGGCATCAGACGCTCATATTAAATTTGACACGAATTTTATGAACGCTTGCGAAGATTTAGTTTAGAAATCGAAGGCAACGAGTTAAAATCCTTTTGGTATAAAGTTAAATAACATTTGACAATTGCTTAACTTTTATCGAATCGAGTGAAACCGCGGAACCTTCGGATATTGAAGTTGCCGAATTGAAATATGATGCAACTTATAGGTCTTACGTTAAGTGTTTATCGAACATTAACGAAAAACTGAACAAATTTCAAGCGAATTCTAAACCCGAGCAACCGTCGACGACAGTAAATAACATTTCGGTTGACAACGTTTGTCACAATTTAACTCTTCCTCCGTGTTATACCGACGTAGTCGAAGGCAATTACCTTACGTGGCCGACTTTTCCGGATTTATTCACTGTCAGCTGCAAAGAAATTTCACTGTTGCATAAATTGTCTTTCGCGAAATCATGAAACTAAAAGTTCTAATAGTACCTTTAAATGTTCTACTTGCAATAAAAGACATCACACGTTGTGACATCGTGAAAATTTCTCTTCTGATTACACGCAACCTTGCGATATTACGACTAATTAGTCTATCTCGAATAACTCAGGTCAAACAACATCTGCAAATTCAACTCAATCTGCTTTGTCAGGCATCATTAGTTCTACAGCTCCTTTAAATTCACAGGTATTTTATACCTCACAGAATAGGACTGTTATATTAGGAACTGCGATGGTTTACATCGTTCATGATGGCATTGATCTTATTGATCCCGGTTCGGAAGCTTCCTTCATTTCTGAACGCTTGCTGAATAGCTTTAAACTTCCGACACATTCCATAAGTGCTCAAGTTTCAGTAATAAACTAAGCAGTTTCCGCTCTGGCTAATATAATTTGTTCTCTACTCATCGCTTCGCCATTAGATACCACTATATCATTGGAAACCATGGCGTTGGTATTAAAGAGAATATCGGGCAATTTACCCTCTTTTACCATTCCGTCGAATGTTAGAGACAATTTGCCAAATATTCGTTATGCCGATAGCAACTTTTATGACAGTCGACCTGTCGATCTGTTGCTTGGAGCCGACTTATACCCTAACATACTTCTTGGTGATATTCATAAAAATATTCTTGGTTCGCTTATAGCTCAGAACACTATATTTGGTTGGATTATTTCTGGTCATATTTCCATCCCACCTGTACAAGTTTATTCTACGAGCGTAGAATTTTCAGACGAAGATTGTCTTAACAGAAATCTTCTTAGATTATGGGAACTAAAGGAAATGACGAAGAAAAAAGTGTTGTCAATTGTTGATAAAATTTGTGAAGAAAATTATAATAGAGCAACTCGTCGAGATTTCAATGGTCGGTACATTGTTACTTTACCATTTAAGCCTGAATTTCCTCAACAATTAATGAAACAGTATTTCAGGATAGAATCTTCTCTTGCAAATGTACAGGCAGATTATAGTCGATCCTTCACACACTCCGTTTCAACGCATCTTATTTAGGGTTACAGACTGTGACATTTGGACTGAACTGTACTTTATTGGAATTGGCGGACGATTCTGAGGCCGAGTATCCCTTAGCCTCACGCATTTTACGAAAGTGTATGTACGTCGACGACGTGCTTATGGGGACTCATGACATTTCAACTGCTCTAGATGCTCGCAGTCGAGGTATTTCTCCTTCGGAGTTGGTAGATAGCGAACATTTGTGGCGGGGTCCATAATGTCTTCGTAACAGTAAAACCTCATGGAATATTACTGATCTACTGAAATACTTTGACATAGATATTGAGGGTCGTACAGTTAGGTCACATGTTACGATGATAAATGAGTTTATTTTAGAAAATTATTCCAGCTTTGATAAGCCACTTCGAATAACTTCATATATGTTGAAATTTTTCTATAACAGTCATCCAATTCACAAATCAGAACGAAGATCGTATCGCAATAACACACTTTCGAGTAAAGATCTATACAGAGCCAAATTACATTTGGTTAAAGCAACTCAAAAATTGCACTTTGCGAAGAGTATACCTGTCACATGAATAGGAAACCTTTGTGTCCCAAAAGTTTTCTAATTCCTTTAAATCCATTTCTGGACAAAGACGGAATTGTGAGATTAAATGGTCGCTTAGCGAAATCACCGTCTCTTCGGTATACCGAACAACATCGAACTCTTCATTTGAGTTCCAATTAAAAAAAATTATTAAATTTTTACCGTCCTTACTTTAGTTTTTTGATAATAGCGGGTCTAAATATTCCCGATTTTTTCGCTTAACAACAAGTTTATTTATCAAGTAGTGAAAGAATTATGTAAAAATCATGACTGAGTCCAAAGTTACAGGCATTTTAATTTAAACAAGTAAGAGTTCTATATTCGGCTGTGCCGAATCTTATATACTCTTCACCATGATGTATTAAAAAACACTCATTACGAATATTAGTATAAAAAATCAAATCAAAAAATACTAACTGTAGCCCATTTTATACGATCTAAATTAATCCGGGCTCTACGTGCTTAACTTCATATTTCTAGGTTCAATATTATAGAAATTTTAAAAAGTACCTTTTGAAGAACGAAAAAAGAACCAAAAAGTCTCTTTTTGCAAGTTCCTACCAAGTCAAGGCCTAACATGCTAAATTTAATGCCTCTAGGTTCAATATTATAGAAATTTCATAAAGTACCTTTTGAAGAACGAAAAAGTACCATAAGTCCCCTTTTATGTGTTCTGGGCTAATCCGGGCTCTACATGCTAAATTTCATGTTTCTAGGTTCAATATTATAGAAAATTCAAAAAGTACCTTTTGTAGAAAGAAAAAGTACCAAAAAGGCCCTTTTTGCAAGTTCTTATTAGTCAAGGCCCAACATGCTAAATTTCATGCTTCTAGGTTCAATATTATAGAAATTTCAAAAAGTACCTTTTGAAGAACTAAAAAGTACCAAAAGTCATACTTAATTTCATGTTTCTAGGTTTAATTTTGTAGACAATTCAAAAAGTACCTTTTGTAGAAAGAAAAAGTACGAAAAAGTCCTTTTTATAGATTCTTACCTAGTCAAGGTCCTACATTATAAATTTCATGTTTCTAGGTTCAATATTATAGAAAATTCAAAAAGTGCCTTTTGTAGAACGAAAAAGTACCAAAAGGTCCCTTTTTATAGGTTCTTACCTATTCAAGGTCCTACATTGTAAATTTCATGTTTCTAGGTTCAATATTATAGAAAATTCAAAAAGTACCTTTTGTAGAACGAAAAAGTACCAAAAATTCCCTTTTTATAGGTTCTAGGTCAAACATTCTAAATTTCATGTTTCTATGTTCAATACTATAGAAAATTCAAAAAAGTACCTTATGTAGAACGAAAAAGTACCAAAAAATCCCCTTTTATAGGTTTTCATTAACCTCAGGCCTTTAATGTTTAATATCATGTTTTTAGGTCCAATATTGTAGAAAATTCAAAAAGTACCTTTTGTAAAACGAAAAAGTACCAAAAAGTCCCCTTTTATGTGTTCCCACCTAATCCGGGCGCTACTTACTTAATTTCATGTTTCTATGTTCATTATTATAGAAAATCCAAAAAGTACCTTTTGTAGAACGAAAAAGTAACAAAAAAAATCCCCTTTTCATGTTTCTAACCAATAACAACATACTCCTTGTTTGTATCGTGACGTCATGTTCAGCATTGTTTTTATAAACAAGTGCAATAAAAAATTTACCGTATGATTATGTGTTTTGTTTTTGTATTTTACAGTTTTTGTCTGAGCTGATTTTAAATAGCGATCTTCTCGAAAGCATGTCTAACAGAATTATTGAAGATTCGGATCTCGCCGATATCTGATTTCAACAAACACACAGACAGACAGACGGACATAGCTTAATCTATACTTTATACTTTATGGGGTCGGAAAATTATATTATAGAAATTACAAACGGAATGACAAACTTATATATACGCTTCTCACGAAGGTGAAGGGTATAAAAATTAAAAAAGGCATTTTTTCCCATATTTTGGGAAAAAGTTATATTTTTCTTTTTAAGTTATCTAAAAAGTTTCTAAGATGTATATGGAATTTATACTTTTTTGAAATCTGACTTTACATAAAATACGATAAAGTAAACAAAACCTAAAAATTTTTGATACGGAGGATCCATCCAAAAAAACTACTTCTTATGGAAAATTCAATTTTGAGCAAAAATTTTCAAATCGCATAGTCGATATCAAATTATAGTGACCTGTTTTATATGACCCAATATGTTTTTAATCATTTTGTAACGGGTTTCGATAACCCCGCCCCTGGTATGGATATAATAGGCAAAAAACCAATAAATCCCATTTTCGGGATTTTTAAAACTTATTTGGGAATTCCGGGATTTCTAATAAGAAAATTCGAAATTTTTATTTAATTTTGGATTTTGAGTAAAAAAATCTACCTAACTGTAAAATTTCATCAAAAAATATTCATAAATAAAATTTTTATTGAAGGGGAGTTTGTATGAAGTCCCACTAAAGTGGTGTAGGGTATAAAAATGTTCAGGTATTATTTTTATACCCTTCACCTTCGTGAGAAGGGTATATATAAGTTTGTCATTCCGTTTGTAATTTCTATAATATAATTTTCCGACCCTATAAAGTATATATATTATTGATAGTGACAAATTAATTAGGGAAAACTCAACATCTTTTAGAGAATTTACCTAGTACTATTATTTTCATCCATACATTTGTTAGGCATGTTTTACTACCTAAATTTTTATGAATTTTTACAGCCACTTTTTACGATTAATCTTTTATTCTTTATCCCTAAAAAAAATTAACAAGTATTTATTTTATATAAAAATAGTCTTTATTTATTTTTTTTTATAAATTAATATAATTTTGTAAAATAATCGGTATCACAGTAGTCCATATCTAAAAGATAAAGTAAATCTTTAAATTCATGAATATTTTCAAATGCTAACGTTTTGTAGCAAATCCAACGTTTCCTTATAGTAGATAAAACAGGATCAGAAGATAGAATCAGATTATTAAAAATATCTTCATTTTGAGACTGCCTAGAACACTTCCTTGAGCTAAACTGATGAATATGCTTAAAGTCTCTATTCCTCGATTCTTCTGTAAGCTCTCCTAAAGGCAGAATATTATGTTCTATGATGACCTTTCCATGACATAATATCTTGTGAACTGTAGGTGTCATTTCTTTCCAGGGATATAATTCCAAAAGTAATTTAGAAACTTTTGTAGAATACTCTCCAAATTTTGTTGCGTTCACTTTATGCTTGCTATTTATCGCCATTAGAATAATATTGACCTTTTGCAGTAAATCCATACTAATTCCGGTTATTTCGGAAGTAGTTTCAAAATGTTTAAAAAAACGTCTAGCGGTATTACCATCGTTTGTGCTTCCATATCCTGTGAGTGGTTTATCAATATTTAATCCCATCCGCTTTTTAAATTCCTCTTGAATTCTTCGTTTCTCACTGGCTCTCATTTCCATTAACTCCTTATTGTTATTTGCACTTTTGTTTGCATTTTCCGGTATGCTTCTGTACTTTAAATCATATGCTAAATGTAGAAAATGTTCCAGAAATCGTATGCGAGCATGTAGGGGGGATATTCCAAATTGTAATGTTTCCTCATTTATTGATCTTTGCTTGGAAATATTCGAAAATTCTGATTTTTTATCACCACATATGTAGCAGTACCAAGTAGATGATGTTCCTGTAATGGCATTTCCAACTTTCCCATCAATCATTGTAAGTTTTAAATCATAGGACATGTTAAACGAATAATTTTCTATTTCGATTGTTATAGGTTCCAAGTTTTTAATTTCTGCTTCAATACGATTTATCAAATCTTGCGTTGTTGTTTTGGATTCCTTTATATACTCAAAGCTTATTGGCCTACAAAAAGCTTTGGATCCTGGAGTCGAATTCTTCCAAATATCATCGAAACTGGTTGATGGAACTAGCGATGCCATAAATACACTTTTATACTCGGAAGATGATTCACTTGTGTTGATTTGTTTATATTCCGAGAGTGCTGATAATCCATCACATCCCCACTTACAAATGAGTTGAAGATCACAAGAATTTATTTTTTTTAGTTGGTCTGAAGAAAAGTCAGAAGCAATCCTTAAAGCAGTATTTTCGAGTAGAGCGCCGAGTCCAATAACAGCCTTCCGATCAGTTATTTCAATAGGAGGTGGTATAATGCTTTTCTTCTTTTCATTTATTTTGTCATATGATGGTAAAACATCCACTCCTTTTTCAGATAGCGCCTTTCTTAACGTTATGTAGTTATCACGACTTAATCCCAGCTGCAACATAAGCGCAATAGCTTCTTCCTCAGTGAACGTTGTATCAGATGATGGTGTGGGTATACTCTTTACAATTCTTTTCAGTCGTCTTGGTGATGCGGTTGGAAGAATATTTGCAATTTTTATGGCATCCAAAGGCTGTTTTTCTTTTCTTAACATTGCTTTAAAAGTGTCCGAAACTTCTTCGTTAGATAAGGTTTCTAGTGAAGTTGATAACCTTTTCCTCTTAGATTTTGAGCTCAAATCCTCATACTGCTTACAGGGAGCACCAACAGTTGATACGCAAATAGCAACTTCTACACATTCATCCAGCCAATCAGAAAATTTCGATCGAAATTTAGCAATGGAATACCGAACACTCTTCAGTTTTATATCAACTGATTTTATAAAATTTTCAATTTTACATATATCAGTTTTATCCACTTTATTTTTATGTGCAGTTTCAATATATTTCAATAAGAAGTTCACTTTATCTTGAAAAGGAGCTGAAGAGTGTTCAAATAAAATGGAGCACAAATCATTTTTTTTTAGTACGATCGCCATGGTTAGAAAATTACAAATAATTACAAACAGATATAAACCTGTCTTATATATTAATTACAGGTACTTAAATTAAATTATTTTTTAAAGGGTTATGATATTCTACCTAATATGTCTAACGTATCCTTATGTAATGAATTTTTCCTCAATAGGTCACTTTAATAAGCTACCTATTAAAGTGACCTATAGGGGTAAAAATCATTACAGTTTAAAAAATAATACCTGAAATTTTTTAATATATGTAACAAATTTAAGAGTTAACGTTATGGATGAAAATAATAGTGCTAGGTAAATTTTCTAAAAGATGTTGAGTTTTCCCTAATTAATTTGTCACTTAAAAAACATTAGGTAGGCATGTTATATATCAATGGAAAGGTAATTTTGTCTATTTTTCAAAACTGTATATAATTTTTGAAAATTAAAAAATTCGCGGAATACTTTTTTTTAAAAAAATTAAAAAATGTTTTTTATTCAGTTTTTGCGAAGATACAAATTTTTCAAATTGCAATAAAAATTTTATTTATGAATATTTTTTGATGAAATTTTACAGTTAGGTAGATTTTTTTACTCAAAATCTAAAATTAAATAAAAAGTTCGAATTTTCTTATTAGAAATCCCGGAATTCCCAAAAAAGTTTTAAAAAATCCCAAAAATGGGATTTTTTGGTTTTTTGCCTATTATATCCATACCAGGGGCGGGGTTATCGAAACCCGTTACAAAATGATTAAGAACATATTGGGTCATATAAAACAGGTCACTATAATTTGATATCGACTATGCGATTTGAGAATTTTTGCTCAAAATTGAATTTTCTATAAAAAAATAGGGTTTTTTGGATGGACCTGGTCCCCTCGGTATCAAAAATTTTTAGGTTTTGTTTCATTTATCGTATTTTATGTAAAGTCAGCTTTTCAAAAAGTATAAATTCTATATACATCTTCTTAGAAACTTTTTAGATAACTTAAAAAGAAAAAGATACTTTTTTCCCAAAAAAAATGGCAAAAAATCGCCTTTTTTTAATTTTTTAAATTAAAATGCCTATAACTTTGGACTCAGTCATGATTTTTACATAATTCTTTCACTGCTTGATATATAGACTTGTTGTTAAGCGAATAAAAAAAGAAATGGCGAAAATCGGGAATATTTGGACCCGCTATTATCAAAAAACTAAAGTAAGAACGGTAAAAATTTTAAAATTTTAATTTTCAAATGCGAATATCTCCTAAACTATAAGAGATAATTTACTGCTATGACGACATTTTTTATAGTGCTCGATGAGGAGATTCTATATACGAAATTTTTTTTAAATCGGAACTCAAATGAAGAAATAGGATCGTTTTAAAAATTTAACATAGCCGAGGTTGTCCTAATTCAAAACCTAAACTCGACAACACCTCCTCTTTGTGCATACCAAATTTCATTAAAATCGGATTAACCGTTTAGAAGTTACCGAATTATTTCCCTCTTTTTTTTTTTCCTATACCACTGTGCGACGTCATCATACATATTCTTGTGACAGGATTTTCAAGAGAGAGGATTCTGTCCGTATAATTGCGCCCTAAATTCTGTTTAGACTGACCTAAAGTTAACGCTCGGGAAATTCAGGTTTAAATGGTAATGTTACTACATATCTACCAGTACGATCATGTGCTGACATAAGTCACACATTACGATCATGTGCTGACATAAGTTTCCGTTTAGGAGGTTCCTCTATTTCCCAAAAATCTAAGTAAGGTACTATTTATATTATCTTCTTCAGAAAATTCAACTCCTAAATTGAAGACGGAGGAACTGGACCAGTAATAATCCAGCCGAAATAGTTTTCTGAGCCACTAATGTCCCTAAAACCTTTCTAACTGAACCCATTATAATTCGTGGATATAAATCTGCCCCTAAGAGTAGATCTACTGGTTTAGAATCAAATAAGTTAGTATCTGCCAAACGTATATTTGGCAAATCATTTCGATACTCATTCGATATAATAAATGAGGGTAATATACTGTAGTGATGGTCATGGATTATTATTTTTTAAACTGATATTTATAATACTTGATTATTTGTTAATTTTGTTTGATCTAGTAATGTTTGGAAATTCAATTTAAAAAGTTTCATTTTTTTAATTGGATTAAAAATTTTATAAAATAAAGAAGCATTTTGCTATACAAAAATAAATAAATATAAAAATAATAACTAAAATTGGCGATCCTGCCAGGAGTTTGTAAAACAACATATTTATATTATAAATCTGTAATCTTCGATTACACTAAATTAAAATTGCCTCGATGAAGATTATAATTATAAAAATAAGAATTTACAACTATTTTACTTAATTAAAATACCAGTGGCCTCTGAGAAAATTGAAACAAACGAGAAAAACTGCAAAACTTCTTAAACTTAGTTTGGCGCAAACAATAATCATTATTACATATTTTAGAATTATCACAGATTGTGAGAATCTAAAGGAAAACAACAAATGGAAACAAATAGAAGTCAAGATTCAAGATTGTATTGAAATTTCAAGATACTAATTACACGATCGAGAATCTCCACAAATTACGATAAGTCCTTCCAATTATATATATAATTATTAATTTCAATATAAAACATACATATAGATATAAGTTCTTACTCTTATTTTCACACTATTTGGAACTTTAACATCATAACAATTTAGTTACAAGATTTTTTTTTGTGATTATCTACACAATTTTTTTTAATTATTATTGTAAACCTCATTACGATTACCAATATGATTCGGTCCCCGGTTATTTCTCCAACTCGTTCTAATAATATAAATCCGCAAGTTTCCGGTAATAGTACTAATAGTTCATCTTTAAATGTTACATCTAATAATTTAAATAGCAATGCACAATTAGAAATTTGTGCTACTTCATTGAAATTACCTCCCTTTTGGGTCGATCACCCAGAAGCGTGGTTCATTCATGTTGAAACTCAATTTAATACTAAGGGTATAACTAGGGATAATACAAAATATGTATACCTTATTGTATCGCTTCCTCAAGATGTAATAGTATCAGTTATTGATGTTATTCGGAATCCACCGGATGAAAATCGTTATTTAAACCTTAAAACAAAACTTCTTGAACGTCACTCTCTTAGTGAACAAAGGAAGCTCGATAAGTTATTATCAGATTCCGAAATAGGTGATCGTAAACCTTCGGAATTTTACAGATCTTTGATTCAATTAGCCGGGAATAATATAAATTCTGATTTTGTTAAAAGTTTATGGTTGCGAAAATTACCAAGAAATCTTAATATTGCGTTGGTAGGGTCTAATGTTGTCAATATTGAGGATTTGCTTAAATTAGCTGATAATATTTGGGAAGTAACAAATAAGGTAGAATTGTGTACCCTGGAACCCAAAGATTCGGTACAAAGTAATTGCAGGTTAGATAAAACAGTAGATAATTTGGTTAAAATTACATCAGCGATGCTAGATAAATTTACCCAACTATCTATGGAAATAGCCGACGTTAAACAATCTTTTCAAAATAGTCGTTCAAGGACACCATTTAGAAATAGGAGTCGTTCTAGGGGACGTTCATTGAATCGTAAATGGCTTTGTCGTTATCATTATCGGTTCGGTAGCAAAGCTAGAAGATGTGAACAACCATGTTCATATGAAACATCACAACAGGAAAACTAAATTGTCCTATTATCCTGACGGCTGATAATAGACACAATAATTCTACACGCCGTCTTTTTGTATATGATTCGGAAAATAAATTAAATTATTTAATAGATAGTGGCGCTGAAGTGTCAGTACTTCCATTGTCTAAGTTTAGGATGTTTAAACGGTCATCAGATGTAATTTTAACGGCTGCAAATGGCAGTAGCATTAAAACATACGGTAAGAAATTACTAAAGGTGAATTTAGGTTTGAGAAAGAGTTTCTTTTATTTCACGATAGCAAATATTTCCAAACCGATAATAGGAGCTGATTTTCTTTCGAAATTTGGTCTACTAATTGATCTTAAAAGGAAAACATTAATCGACCCTTTAACAAAAATATCCATTAACGCAATAGAATCATTTAGTAATATTTCTCTTCCGAAAATTTTTACAGTTGACAATAAATATACAGATATATTAAAGGAGTTTAGTTCGATTACAGGATCCCCAGACTATAACAAAGGGGTTAAACATAACACAGTTCATAGAATTGAAACTAACAGTACACTTCCATTTTCGAAACCACGACGATTAGATGCAATTAAGTATAAAATTGCGAAAAATGAATTTGATTTTTTAGTGTCTTCGGGTATATGCCGCCCATCAAAATCACATGCATCATCTCCATTACATCTAGTTCCAAAAAAGGAACCAAATGATTGGAGTCCTTGTGGCGATTACCGCAGGTTAAATTGTGTCACTGTGCCTGACAGGTATCCGAATCCACATATACACGACCTTGGTATAGATTTAAGGGATAAATATATATTTTCTAATTAGATTTGTCCGTGCCTACCACAAAATTCCAGTAGCAGAATGTGATATTCATAAAACGGCTATTACAACTCCTTTTGGCTTATTTGAATTTGTTAGAATGCCTTTTGGATTAAGGAATGCCGCACAAACATTCCAAAGATTTATTAATGAAGTTTTTCAAGGTCTAGACTTCGTTTTTTTATATTTGGATGTTTTTAGTTGCTAGTAAAGATGAGGAAGAACATGTTGACCACCTTCGTGTTGTTTTTGAAAGACTAAGTAAATACGGATTAAACATTAAAATATCAAAATGTGTTTTTGGGAGTGCCAAATATTGACTTTTTGGGTTACAATATTTCACACGATGGGATAAGACCATCAGACGAAAAAGTGAAGGCAATTCGTGAATATGATAGACCAAAATCAGTAAAACAATTACAAAAGTTCGTGGGAATGGTCACAGGTATATACCGAAAATAGCAGAATTACTAAGTCCTATACATAAAATGTTGAATGATGCAATTAAGGAAAAAGCTAAACTATTAACATGGTCAGAAGAGGCAAACAGTTCATTCACAAAGGTTAAGGATAGTTTTGCTAAAAATGTAATGTTGAATTTTTTTAATCCCGATGCTAATTTATCTTTGACTGTAGATGCTTCAAACATAGCTATCGGGGGAGTCTTACAACAACAAATAGGCAATAAAATTGAACCTATAGCATTTTATTCGAGGAAACTCACGCCTTCCGAAGTGAAATATAGTTCATTTGATAAGGAGTTATTAGCAATATTTTTGAACATTAGAAGCATTTTAGACATTTTTTTGGAAGGGAGACCTTTTGTTGTTTATACAGACCACAAACCGCTTACTCAAGTTTTAAACTCACGTGTTGAACGTAGTCCACGACAGACACGTCATCTTGAATTTATTGCACAATTTACAGATGACATTAGGTACATTAAAGGAGCTTCAAATATTATTGCGGACACCTTATCAAGAACTCCAGAGATAGATTCTTTTGATAGTGACATATTAAACATAACCGAACTATATAATGAACAAACTAAAGACGTAGGTTTAAAAAAACTTATCGAAAACAGTCCATATAACTTAAGGAATGTTTATATACATACACATAAAGTTTCTATATGGTGCGAGGAGTCTAATGGGAAAATTAGACCATATATACCTTTGGAAATGAGAAAACGTATTTTCAATAAACTGCACAATATTTCACATCCAGGAACTAGAGCTTCAAGGCGACTAATTGTTTCGCGATATTTTTGGCCATCAATGAATAAGAATATAAATGAATGGGTCACTAATTGCTTGCATTGTCAAAAAGCTAAAATTTTTAAACATACAAAATCGGAAGTTAAAAAGATTGATATCCCTAAAGGACGATTTGAACATATTCATATCGATATTGTAGGTCCGTTACCAGTATCAAATGGATACCGTTATATTCTTACAATAGTAGATAGAACTACGCGATGGGCAGAGGCTTATCCACTTAGGAATATAACTGCTAAATCTATATGCAAAATTTTTTTAAATGAATACATTTCTAGATTTGGAGTTCCCTTGCGTATTACAAGTGATCAGGGCACACAATTCACTTCCTTTATATTTAAGGAACTTTCAAAACTGTTAGGTGTTGACAATATTGTGACTACTGCATATCATCCTCAGGCCAATGGGCTAGTTGAACGATTTCATCGTCAATTAAAAGCGTCAATTTTAGCACGCGGAAATGTGATTAATTGGTCTGAGGAACTTCCTTTGGTTTTATTAGGGTTACGTTCAGTAGTTAAAGAAGATTTAAAAGCGTCACCGGCGGAAATGGTTTACGGACAATGTTTACGATTACCTGGCGAGATGGTTGTGAATTCCACGAAAGAATTTGATAATTCTGAATTTTTAAGAAAAATCAGGAATCATTTTAATAATTTTCGTTCCAATATTTTACATCATAAAAATTCATTTAAAGTTTTTATACCAAAACATCTTGAAAATTGCCAATATGTATTTGTTCGCGAAAATGTAGGAAAACCAGGTTTATGTTGCCCATATGTAAGACCATTTGAAGTGGTAAAAAAAATCCGAAATATTTTAAACTTCAAATGAACAATAAAACGAAGAGTGTTTCAATTGATAGAATAAAACCCGCATTTTTAGAAGATGAATCATTAAATACTACAACTGGAAATAAGAAAACGGTTACCTTTAATTTAAATAATATTACTTTTTCGAAAGGGGGGGTAATGTAGTGATGGTCATGGATTATTATCTTTTAAACTGATATTTATAATACTTTATTATTTGTTAATTTTGTTTGATCTAGTAATGTTTGGAAATTCAATTTAAAAGTTTCATTTTTTTAATTGGATTAAAAATTTTATAAAATAAAGAAGCATTTTGCTGTACAAAATAAAATAAATAAATATACAAATAATAACTAAAATACCAAAGATCGTTGGCAAAACGAGAGCTACTGTACTCAAAACAATTGAAGAGTCCAAGGGCGTGCCAATATAAATGCAACACGATTTCCTTGATATTACAGAATTCGCCTGGTTGATACTAGATATTTGAGCATTCGTCGATTGCGTCAAAATTTTTAAACGATTCTGTACTCTTTCGGAAATAAACGATGTTTCCGAAGCAGGGTATATGAGAGCACGAGCTGGGTACGTCATACCTTCGTGATTAATATTCACCATCGCTGTTCCTAACAATACGGTTTGGTTTTGCGAAGTATAAAACGCCTGTCTATTAATAGGAGCTGAAGTGCTAGAGCTGTTAGATGTTGCTACTTGAGAAGAAATTGTGGGTATATAGCAGCTTGTGATAAAGCACTTGTGCTCGGACCCGAATTAGAAGTTCTAGAACTTCCATTTGAATCTGAAGTAGGCACATTTCTATGTAACATAGTATTGTGCTTCTTTTTACAAATAGAACAACAATGCAGACTCTTACAATCTTTCACTTAATGATTTCGTGACAAACAATTAATGCAATAGTGATGTTTCTTAATAGTCGAGAATCTGTCCATTACCGAAAGTTTTTTAAATCTCTAACAACCCGTAGAAAATGGCTTTGATTCTTACATAAAATGCAAGAAAGAGAAGAAGATGAAGTGACATGGTGCGCCTTCACCTTTGGAGTCGATAATTTTTTCGATTGTGGGACTTCCCTAATGTCTCGTAGACATTCTAAGGGGTGAATTCTTTCTGTCAGAAATGCATCCAGATCTTTCCATACAGACAATACGAATTTGTCTTTTATACTTTGTTCCCATAAGGTAACAGAGTTTTCGGGTAGTCGTTGAACACAAATGAAAACAATTATCGGATCCCAATTTTCTGTCGAAACATTATATATTGATAAGGCCGAAAGACAACTGTTTATACCTCTTTGTATGGTCTTGAGACCTTCAGAAGTTTCCTTTTCAATAATAGGAAGATTAAAAAGAGATTTTAGTTGGTTGTTAACCAGCATACGTGGATTTTCGTAAGCATCCCTAAGGCTATTCCACGCCATATCAAATCTTAAATACGAAATAGGATATTTTGCTACTATTTCCTTTGCAGCACCACTAATCTTACGTATAAGATGACACATCTTTTCTAGGTTGGTAAGACGAGTATTATTTACGTATAAAACAGTAAATAGATCCCTAAAAGCGGGCCAAGAAAGATAATCTCCGTCAAAGGTCTCAACATCACAGGGCGGTACTACTAAACTATGGTGAGTTTCTGTATAGTTCTGGCTAACTACTGGAGAATCACTAGTCTTTTGAGCTTGGGCATACGTATGCAATCGTTCTTTAATATTCGATAAACAGTTAACGAATGCATTATAAGTCGCCTGATATTTTGATGAGACGACATCTATATCATCAGGTTCTGTTGTGTCCGAAGTAGCTAAATAGTCCAAATATGTCTGATAGGTTGACTTAACCTCGTTCATTAAAACCTTTATGAAGAAAATTGCTGTAAAAAGCAATAGTAACATCCAGTTTCATTTTATTCGAATAACCGAATAATTTTTAATTATCAGACTTTTACCCGTCTAACGTAAAACCTCAAATAATTATTTGTCGAATAAACCGAATAAGACAAAAACCCGAATAATTGAATACCCTAATATCTAACCTGAGTTCGTTATAAACAACAAGTGAAATCGCAAATAATGGCTGCACTGCAAAAGAGAGATACACTTTCTTATTACCGTTCTCACATTGGGGGTCGACTTTGCTGGTCCATTTCAGATCAAGTCTGGCAATTTGCGAAGTTCATCATATATGAAAGGTTATGCATGTATCTTTGTATGTTTTGCTACAAGAGCCATTCATTTAGAAGCTTGCTCTTGTTTAACATCAGAAGCATTTCTAGCTGCTTTTGCACTATTTATAGCTAGGCGAGGATTGCCAAAATCAGTTATGTCGGACAATGGTACAAATTTTATAGGCGCTAATAAGTCATTGCTAAAGGAGTATTCGTTATTTCTTAAACAATCCTCCAAGGATATAACAGATAAATATGCCATTAGTGGAATTGATTGGAAGTTAATTCTACCTAGCGCCCTGCATAAAATCCACTCTTCTTTAATTTTGAAGAGTTCTCTACTCTGCTTGCGCGAATAGAAAGTGTTGTAAATTAATTTCTATAATATAATTTTCCGACCCTATAAAGTATATATATTCTGGATCCTTATAGATAGCGAAGTTGATTAAGCCATGTCCGTCTGTCTGTCTGTCTGTTGAAATCAGTTTTTAGAGGACCCCAGATATCGGCGAGATCCGAATCTTCAATAATTCTATTAGACATGCTTTCGAGAAGATCGCTATTTAAAATCAGCAAAATCGGTCGGTAAATAACGGAGATATGAGCAAAAATCCGAGACAACCTCTGAAAATTTCATCAAAAAATTGTTAAAAAAGCAACAACAACACTGTATATAGAAAAAGATGTACACGTGTGTGTGTGTAGATGTATTTTTTTGTATGTTTGGAATCCAAACATACAAAAAATACACAGCAAAAAAATATGATTTGCATTTTTTGTTAAAATAAAATAATTTTCCCTTTTGTTTTGCAAACATATTTTTCAATGAATAGAAAAAAGTATTTAAAACGTTTTCAATTATATGAGAGTAGATTGTGAGTTATTGTACAATAATTTTTATGCGAATAATGTAAGTTTGAAATTTAAAACTAACACAAATTTTTTCCAAGTGCTTTTTAAAACAATTTGTTTTACGATAAACAAAAACAAAATCTACGTCTCGTCAATGTTTACCAGCAATGAATCAGAGTCGACCGGCTTCGAGTCGGAGCTTAGCCGAACTATATTTAGTTGCTTGAGCCGCCGCCGAAACATTCGGCTTAAATCGACTCAAATTTTTTTAATGTTTTTATTAACTGGACTGTAAGATCAATTATGTTTAAAATACACTACGGTGAAGGGTATATAAGATTCTGCACAGCCGAATATTGCACTTTTACTTGTTTAAACTGTAATGATTTTTACCCCTATAGGTCACTTTAATAGGTAGCTTATTAAAGTGACCTATTGAGGAAAAATTCATTATATAAGGAAACGTTAGACATATTAGGTAGAATATCATAACCCTTTAAATAATAATTTAATTTAAGTACATGTAATTAATATATAAGACAGGTTTATATCTGTTTGTAATTATTTATAATTTTGTAACCTGGCGATCATACTAAAAAGTGGATAATACTGATATACATTGTCTCTCATAAGTATTCGAATTTAGGTAAACCATAAAAAGAAACCAAATTTAATAATATATTTTGTGTGCAAAAAATAAATTAGTTTGTTATATTGTCTAGACAGTCCTTAGGTTTGATATCACGCTTTTTAAAACTTGAAAAATTTACATTTACTTAAATTAAACTAGCTTTTTTTAAAAAGTCCATAAAATTGCCTCACAAAAATATACGAATTTTTCCACAAATTTTAGAATCAAATGGTTTATATGCTTTAAATTGTTTTAAGGGGTTACTATCAACCGAAATGATATATTTTTGACCCATTTGGTCCACAATTTTTGGTAATTTGTACCCTTTTTTATGTAATATAAAATTAAAATGGCGATTTTTGGCAAAATTTGTAGTATTTTCTCTTTTTTCCAGAAATAAAACCAAAATTTGATATTGGATATTTAATAGACACCTTGGAGTATCTAAAAATAGTATTTTTTGTTACAAGAATCTGTATTTAAAATATCAAAGATATATTATTGATATCATTATTCTGTCGCTAATTCAATATATTGGAACTTAAGTCCATTTTCATAATACAAGGGTCAAAAATTTTCGGGGAAAGTTTTCTTGTATATATTCTTTTATATATCAGCAGGGAAACCGAAAACATGCTCTAAAAAAAGTGTTTTAAGCGCTTTAAATATGCCGTAAAAAACTCAAAATATGCTCTTAAAATTTAAAATATATGCTCCAAAAATAAAATTTTTTATTATTTTTAACATTGAAAAGCTCAAAAAGACTGAAATTGTAATAAAATAATAAATGTTTAATGTCATATTATATATCCTACAACATTTTTTTTTATAAATGTTTCATCTCATAGTTTGAAGAACTAGTATAATAAAATTCCGTTTTACGTTCAGATAACCAATAAATAACATGAAACCATTTGGTCCCCAAAAAACATATTTCAAGACAAAGTTTGACACATTTCTTCCAATTGTATTCATAGCTTTTAAACTGACATTTTAATCGGTGTTGTCATAAATTCCAATAATTAGTTTTTTAAACTATAAAAATGGATTGGTCTCATGAAATCAAAAGTAATCGGTTTTATGTCCGATTTAAAATATAATGCTTTATTGAATAAAAGACTATAACATAACGATTTTTTTTCAAAATTGTAAAATAGGCTAAAAAATTTGAAAAAAATAAAAAAATAGAATTTTATTTTTATTTAATAAAGGTTTGAAAATAAAATTAAAAATGTATAAAAACGAAAAAAGCGAAAACATCAAAATATGCACTAAAAGAGTAAAATATGCTCTAAAAACTCGAAAATATGACTTAAATATGCTAAAAAGTCAAATCATGCAAAATTATGCTCTTATGGGTAAAATATGCAAAAATATGCTCTAACAAATCGATGCCAAAATTCTCAAATTCATACGATGCACCACAAAAAACATGCATTTGCATATTTTGGTTTCCCTGTATATCAGTTTTTATATATTTTAAGTTTTTAATGTATTGTGGAAGTGTACAACTCCAAAACATGCCTCGAAAAAAAAACACCATTCAATATGGTAGTATCATTATTTTTATATACCAATGACGTCCAGGCTACATGCCACTATATCATTATGGTCTAACTCAAAAATATCGATATCAGTTTAAATATTGATTACTATGATCAAATTAAACCCAAAATATTGGACTTACAGTGTAATTGTAAAGCATGTTTTGGAATTGTATACCGATATAATGTATTGAAAATTTAAAATATATTAGAGCTAATATGTACATGAATGTATACTAGCCAACTTTGTCGGAAAATATCGACCCTAGTGGGACTTAGATCCATACAATTTAATTCGAAACTGAAGAACGACACCAAAAATATTTCTTGGAACTTTTAAGTATAGATCCTTATAACAAAAATTATTATTTTTATATACCTCAAGTGGTGTATTAAATCCTCATATTAAAGTTTGGTTTTATTAAAAAAAAAAGGAAAAAAATGCAAATATGGTCAAAAATCGCCATTTTAATGATATTACATGAAAAGATGGTACAAATGCTCCAAAATTGTGGAACAAATTGGCCAAAAATATACAATAGTAACCTTAACACAATTTTAAGCAAAAAACCACTCGTTTATAATTTTTGTGTTTCATAAAATATGGTGATATATGAAATACACAGAAAATTCGAATACTTTTGTGAGGCAATTTTATGGACTTTTTTTGAAAAAAGTTAAATCAATTGAGGTAAATGTAATTTTTTCAAATTTTAAAGAGTGTGATATTATACCTTAGGACTTTCTAGACAATATAACAAATTTAATTTTGCATTTCACCCACAAAAATATTATTAAATTATGTTTCTTTTCAAAGTACAACCAAATTCGAATATTTATGTGAGACACTGTATGTAAAATTAAAAATTTTATAAAATCAGTTGATATAAAACTGAAGAGTGTTCTGTATTCCATTGCTAAATTTCGATCGAAATTTTCAGAATGGCTGGATGAATGCGTAGAAGTTGCTATTTGCGTATCAACTGTTGATGCTCCCTGTAAGCAGTGTGAGGATTTGAGCTCAAAATCAAAGAGGAAAAGGTTATCAACTTCACGAGAAACCTTTTCTAACGAAGAAGTTTCGGACACTTCTAAAGCAATGTTAAGAAAAGAAAAACAGCCTTTGGATGCCATAGAAATTGCAAATATTCTTCCAACCGCATCACCAAGACGACTGAAAAGAATTGTAAAGAGTATACCCACACCATCATCTGATACAACGTTCACTGAGGAAGAAGCTATTGCGCATATGTTGCAGCTGAGATTAAGTCGTGATAACTACATAACATTAAAAAAGGCGACATTTGAAAAAGGAGTGGTTGTTTTACCATCATATGACAAAATAAATGAAAAGAACAAACGCATTATACCATCTCCTATTGAAATAACTG
>NC_060949.1:2893825-2897290 GCF_022045245.1 Lucilia cuprina
AAAACACAGTCCACGACTGCTTATTTTATTCGCAACTGCCCAGTACATACTGGGTGTTTCAGTAGCGGTAACTAGTGGACGCTTTAATTTCAGGTAATGGTCTCCGATACGGTTAAACATCAAAGAACTGCTGGTTCATAAATACTTATCTACTTTAAGTATTGAAATAATTGTTTATTTTTAAGAATTTATACAAGGTTTATAAGAGATGTTCTAATACAAAACTTGTTCCATAAACCTTTAATAAATTATGAATAAGTCCGCAAGTATATAAAAAATTATATAGTATTTGTTTAAAGCATTTTGTAAAATGTGGCACTTCGTATATTATAATTATTTTGTACATTAAAAATTTTCATAGCCAAAATATTACGATAAACCTTGAATTGCCAACCACAATCGAAAGCTAAACAATAAAAAAAGTTTTTACCATTAATTTATTTTCGACAAATCAAGTGGAATCAACAATTTGTTTTCAGATAAACATTCGAGTAGTAAAATACCCATAAATTTTACTTAGGCGCCGGCTACAATAATTTTCGCAAAAGAAAAAATTCGAAAAAGAATAAAAAGAAAAATAATCATAAAAAAACATCATCAATAATTAATTAAATTAAAAGTATTTTTCTTGCATATAAACAAATCGATTTTAATTCATGCATGCCCATCATACGATGGAAAAGAGGAGCATCATTAATTTTGATTTGATGGAAATTGATGTTACTTTTATATTTCGTTTTATTTGATTTTTTTTTTTTTTTAGTGCCAAATAATCATTTTTAAAAACCGAAAAGAAAACAAAATTTAAAATTTATTTTATTTTTTTTAGAATTTTTTTTCATAAAATTTTTTCTTGGATTTTTGCACAAGTTTTGTGTCAGTAATTTTCCATACGAATTAGATTTGTTTTGGTTTGGTTTGGTTTGGTTGAAATGAACATGTTTCTTATTTCTCAGATATTCTATGTGTAAATACAGATTGTTGTTTACTTTTTATTTCCAACAATATATAAATACAAAACGCTATTTTGCTATTTTCTTGTATTGTTCTAAAACTTTTTTTTACTTTTTTGGTTTCCAGTTCTGTTTGTTTCGAAATTAAAACACACAGTAAAATGCGTCACTGACAATTTGTAAAATATCAAAATAAATGAAAACAACAGTTTTTTTTTAAGATAAGGGTTTATAAACATGAAATACTGAAATAGAACGAAAATTGAAATAAACAAATACGAACCATCAACAACATGGTATACATTAATCAAGGTCAGGGCAAAAATATATTTTTAAAATAATTCAAAATTTCATAGACATCAGCGAATTTTTTTTTTATTTACTGATAATATGTTAAATGTTGTTTTGTTTAAAAATACATTCGTATAACAGACAAAATTAAAAAAACCCATTATTTTCTATATTAAAAGAAGAAGGGAAGACAAAGCCGGTATTATTTGAAGTTTTATGTTCCTAAATAAATGGCTTAAATATTTTGGAATTATGGTAATATTCAACATAAAAGTTTCTTTACAAAAAATAAAAATTTTAAAAAAGTAAAAATTGTAAAAATATACTCATGGTTTAGGGTATCATATGGTCGGCCATGCCCGACTATACTTTCCAACTTGTTTATAAATAAACATGTGTATTCCACATAGTTTAAGCATATAAACTCGAAAAATGTAAATTTTGAGTTGTGTCACTTTTGTACTAGGTGTGCGATATGTATAATATTCAAAAATATGTTGAAAATAGAATTTTCAGTAAATTATTAGATTGTAAGGAATACTGTAACACACATACTGCATTTTTTGCAGTAACAAGTAAATATACTGAAATTTTTTCAGTAACCAGTAAAAACATACTAAATACTGAAAAAATTTTCAGTAACCAGTAAAACTTTACTGAATACTGAAAATTTTTTTCAGTAAACAGTAAAAACTTATATTTACTGCATTTTTACTGGTACTGCAAAGTTCCCATATACGAAAAATACTAGTATTTTTATGAAATTATACTTAAATTTTTTTATGAACCAAAATTTCATACAGTAGAAGGGGGATCATACGCCATAGGCCATCTGTCAAAGCGAATAACTTGAAAACTGAGTAATCGATTTTATCGCATTATCAAATTTTGTTTTCGTTTATCGATTATCTATCATCCCTGAAAATTTGAAACATTAACTTTACATATGATGAGAGACATGATTAATTGTTTTTCAAAGGGCAATGAAAATATTTCACTATGTGAATTTTTGTGCCAATTTTTTAGTTTTTGTGATAGAAAAATTATATTGGTCAGTATTAGAACGTCAATAATAGTGAACAATTAGACATAATAATATTTTCGATAATATAAGTTGAAACCCGAATTTGAAACCCTAGTAGTGCTGGTGGGGCACATGAGTCAAATATATGTAATTCTTGTGATATAGAACAAAATTTAGTTAAAATATAGAAAAAAATTTGTAATAATTTGTTTTATTTTTTTTTTGGTTAAGTTTTGTGAAATAAACAATAAATATCTGGTTTATTATACCTTGTTTAATGAATTAAAGTACAAAACAGCAAAATAAGTTTTTATTTTTGTAATTTTTTCTTTTATTTTACTAATGACAAATCTGCCCCAGCCCCTTGGGGCATTTACCCCATGGATGGGGCGAAAAAGTTAAAAAAATATGCAAAGTTATGAATCAAAATTTAAAACAACCTCGCAAGAAATAAGCATTTTTTTCTTATCCTGGTTTATTTGGGATTTTTTTATTTAATACATGAGAAAACTAATTTCTACAAATATTTGATTAATTAGAAAAGTAATAACATAAAAGTAGCTGGTGGAGGGTATTTAAGATTCGGCACAGCAGAAATATTCATCAGAGACCCAACAAAGTATATAAATTCTGGGTCCTTATGCTGAGTCGATCACTAAAAAAAGAAGCAATAGAATTTAAACAAATTCACCCAAAATGTTCTTCATTTTTCTGAGTTGTTTGGTATTGAAAATGAGCAAAATCGGTTCACACAGGGAAAAGTTATGAATCAAAATTTAAAACAACCTCGAAATAATAAGCATGTTTTACATATTCTGGGATTTTTGGGATTTTTTTATTTAAGACATCAGAAAACTAATTTCTACAAATACTTGATCAATTACAAAAGTAAAAAGTTGCTGATATAGCACTCTAACTTTTAATCATAAATGCGTTTTTTATTTAAGAAAAAAATCCTGTTTACCGAACTTTCAAAACCGAACCAACTTCGGGTTCGGCCGAACTTTTAAATTTACCGAAGTTCAGGTTCGGTACCGAACGAAATTTTAAATTCGGTCGGACTATATAATATAATTAAAGTTCGAAAACCTACACTGAAAATAATCCCTGCTCAACTTTACGAAAAAAAATTTCGTAACTTCTATTTTCGTAATATTTACAAAAATTTCGTGTATAATACGAAATATTATTTAATAA
>NC_060949.1:2897390-2905775 GCF_022045245.1 Lucilia cuprina
TTTGTCGGTAAATTATTAAGATTTTTTGAAAATTTATATTTATTTTTCGGGATTTAGAAATCCCGAATCCCGGGATTTTTAATTTTGTGTTGATCGGTCCATAATCGAACACAATACAAAATAAACAATTTTGAGTTGTGTCTATTTTGATAATGTATTATTTGCTCAAGCTACCGAATTATTTTAAGTTATGTCACTTTAGCTGAATTCTTTTCCAGTTGTGACACTTTTGCTAAATTTAAAAATTAAAAAATCTAAGTAAAATTTTAAAAATATCAAATTAATTTATTAATTCGAAAATACATGTAAACTTAAACTATAAAATTCAAGGACTTTTAGTATAAAGAAATTAAATTTATGTATTGAATAAAATCATAAAAACTGATATTATATAGTTAGAATAGAAACTTATAATTTTATTCGAATATACATAAGGAACTAAAAATTTGTACTTCAAAAACTTTTAATAAACACAAAAAAAAATAAATTTAAAAAAATCAAATAATATATTCATAGTAAAGTATTCATCATAAAGCAAAATAATACAACAACTTAATATATTAATTAAGAACGTGCCTATAGTATGCCTCTTAATATTGATTTGGAATGACATTCTTTTTGATTAAATCCATAAGGTCATTTTTTTTCTTTCGGGTAAAGTAACATTATACTTGATTAAATGCCAAGATTTTAAAGATTTTGTAGTTATATTTCGCACCTTAACTTCTTTGAAATTTGAGTCGCTGTATGATGTTTTGTAAAAAAATGACTCGGGACTGTTCTTTTCAACTTTAAGAATTTTGATATCCTTCCATAAGATTTTTTCTTTTTCAACGTCGGTAGTAAAATTGTGACCACATTCCTCCTGCAACGTTTTTAAATCGTAAAAGTCATTGTGCGACAGTTTATGTAACTTATAGGGCCGTCCAGTTTTTTTAGCAGTTGCTATTAAGCTTATATACTGCTCTGGTATGTAAATGGGAATGCAATTAACATGCCTTTTAATTTGTTTTTCAATTACACTATGAACGTTATCTCCCTCGTTTTGTGTATGTCCTGTTATTAAAAACTTATGTGTTATGCTTTTTATATGATATTTTTGAACTGCATAGCTATACATGGAAATCAAATATTTGTTTTTTTGTTGACCAGCACAGTTGTCTGAATAAAAGATAAACTCCACGACTTCGGGATTGCTTTCCTTTTGTATTTCACTTTCAATATAATGCAGGACACAGCTTCCGATTTCAAATGGCCCTCGATTTCCATTTATCTCGCTCCAAAAAAACATTCAACATTTCTTGCGTAAAGGTCACTTATGGTAAAATTGTAGCAGTTAATTTTGTTTTTATAATAAAAACTAGATGTCATGCCTTTTGGCAAAGGCAGTACTGCTTGTAGATCGTACACAGCTACATGAGATTTTTTCTTGTCCTCTTCTTTCTCTTTTCGCGACATTTCCTTCTCATCCTGGTGTGATATCTGAGCTTCATAAAATTCTGACTTTTGCTGGTCATTTGCATTTTTGTTTGTCTCGCAAAAGTTGCACTGATCTTTTTTAGGTTTAAAAAATTAAATATTAAACTCAGTATTAAATATTTTATTAAACATAGACGAATGTGCAAAGGGTAAATTATCGTTCATTCGAAGCTCCTTGTAGTCGCGATATAATACATTTACTGCCTTCAATAAACTCGCGTGAAGATTGATTTCGCAAGTAATGAGACTCAATTCTGGGTATGGCCTTTATAAACTCCCTAACGCTATCTTTAATATCTGGGTCTACAGTGGGATGATTATAATGTTTTCCTCTTAAGTCGGGATCGACAAAGCCATTCGAGTTCTTTTTCGATAATGTTGTGCGTACATATCGATTTCTTATTGCAAGAGTAAACATGAAAAAAAGCTTTCAAACTCTAATTTTAGTAACATTCACCGTATAATAAAATGCGTTGTTATGTTTGCGGTAGTTTCCTGTGCATGAGTATCTATATTTTGGAAGTATAGGTTCCATATTACCTGCAAATCGCCTAAGCTCCAATAGTTATCAAATAATTTTTGTCGGTCAGTCTCACTTATGTGATCAGTACATCGCAATCGACATGTTTCTACACATGTTTGTCCCATTTTTCTTTCTTCAAATGATCTTTTTGATTTTGCTAGTGAAACATATGATTTTCCGGAATTTCTTAACAATTTTGCCTTCTTAGCACTCCAATTTCGTGTATTACGACCTCTTTTTTGCCTTTCTTATTTATGTTATCATCTACCTCCTCATCATCTATAGTACTATTTGAATTTGAAGAATCTTCGCAATTTGAATTATATTCATCATCAGAGCTTACCACTCGCGGTCTTGTAGCATTCAGCGGTAAATTTTGTATTTTTATTTTAATACAATTTTTACAAGAATCATTTTTTGAGTCGATTAAGACATGTCCGTCCGTTCGTCCGCCTGTCTGGCTGGCTGTCCACGTAAACCTTGTGCGTAAGGTACAGGCCGCAATTTTCATCTTTCTAAAAATTGACAGAAATAAGTTTTATATAAGTATAAATAGCACTGCAGATTTTTGTAATGGTCAACCCTCATTTGACCCTAGCCCCCATACAAACCCCCCTTCAAAAAATGTCTTAAACATCTAAAATTGACTTGTAACCATTTGTCTCGCATTGAAACTCAACAAAACAAATTGTTATTTTAAATTATGCCCTTTTCCCAAATTTAATGAGGGTCGGCCCATGTTTGACCTATATTCTAAATAAAGCCTCATTTAGAAAATTTTGTTTTTTTATCAATAAACTAGCTAACACCCGGTGTGCTTCGCTACCCCAATCGAAATTAAATTGTTCCATTGCCTCAGATATACTAAAGCCATTTACTGTTTAATAAAACTGTGGATATTAAAGTAAAATTTTGATGGGGGCTTTTTAGAGGGGCTAGGGTCACTAAAGTGGTGTAGGGTATAATAATCAAAAAAATTATTTAATTGGTTACTAAGTTATACAATTTTTCTTAAAGGTTTATTATAATTTCTCTTGATCACAATATATTTCATTTAAATTCTTAATTAATACATTAATGATCTATTTATTTCTTACTTGCTAAAATTTAATATAAACTTTTATTTAAAAAAAAATACTTCGTATTCTTATGCCTTGGTATTACCCTCTAGTATAAATTTGAAAATTCTCCACAACAGTTTTCCAGATTAACAATATGTTACATATGAGAGATGCCAAGCATATTATTGATAGTTCACCAATTTTAATCTATCTATGAAAAATTTGAATTATCTAACGGTTTTCAAGATAAACGAAATTTAGTATTTAATTCATATACGTGGTGTCAACCCCCCATTATGCAAAATTTTATGAATCTAGTTCTATGTTTTTCTAGATAAACAATATTTTGTATTTTATTCATATGGGAGATGTAAAGTCCACACTAAAAGTTCGCTCGTTATACTCTAAATGTAATACTGTAAATGATATACGATTTTTTCTATTTTATTTATATGGGGGATTCAAGCCCCCCAGATGAAAGTCCGCTCTTATTTCTTTAAAATGTTCAGATTCTTGGTCGAAAAATTTAGTTCTATTAGTTTCCCAGATAAACGAATTTTTGTATTTAATTAATATGGGTGGTGCAGCTTTCCACGTAGGAAGTCCGCCATTTATTACCCTAAAAGTTTACTTGGATGTTAAAGTTATTCGTGCAAAATTTTAATATTCGAACTGTATTAGTTTCCAAGATAAACTAATTTTTGTAATAAATTAATATGGGAGGTGCTACAAACCCTTACGCTAATCCTCCCACTTTTTATCCCAAATATTTATATTGATACTAAGCTCCTACAAAATTTGAGGACTCTAACTGTTATATTAGTTCAAGATAAACGATTTTTTTATTTAATTAATATGGAAGGTACCGCTCCCCTAATGGGTAGTCCGTCAACTTATCATCCAAAATAATTACATGGATGTTAAAGTTTTTCATGCAAAATTTTAAGATTTTAACTATAATAGGTTCGAAGATAAACGGATTTTTGTATTTAATTAATATGGGAGGTGCCGCTCCCCTCGTGGATAGTTCGCTAATTTAATACCCAAAATGTTTACATGGATGCAAAATTTAAGATTCTAACTGTAACACTTTCCAAGACAAGCTAATTTTTGTATTTAATATATATGGGAGGTGCCCACCCCTAACGCTAGTCCGCCCACTTTTTGTACTTATCATATAAACTAATTTTTGTAATAAATTAATATGGGAGGTGCCACGCCCCCTAACGCTAATCCTTCCACTTTTTGTCCGAATTCATATTGATACTAAAGTGCCTCCGACCAAATTTGAGGACTCTAACTGTTATATTATTTCAAAATAAACGATTTTTTTATTTAATTAATATGGAATTTGCCGCTCCCCTCATGGGTAGTCATGCCCACAATTTATCCTAAATAATCATATTGATACTAAAGTGGCTCCATTTATATATAGATTGCATAAATACTTTGGAATTAAGGTAAAATTCAACATAAAAGTTTCTTTATGAAATATAAACATTTTAAATACATACTCAAGGCGTAAGGTATTATATGGTCGGCTTCGCCCGAATACACTTTCTTACTTGTTTTTTTTAAGTCCCTGCTCGGGCGTTACTGTAACGACGGAATTTCTCCTCTACGCTGGGGTAGCACAGCGTTGTCCAAGGTCGGTTTCAGAATTAATGAAATATTACAAAATAACACTGATATATTTTTTCATATTACGTTATAAAGCTTTTATTTAAAGAAACATTTAATTATACATTTTACACGCACACATAAAAAGAAATAATACATAATTTAAATAAATGCAGGTCAAACAAACGATGCCCTTATAATTTTACATAGAGGACAGGTCAAACAAACTCTATCTATATTGTTTAAAAAAATACAAGTCAAACATACTTCGTCTAGTGTCGAGTTTTTTAAGGCATATGTCAAACAATCATATTGCCTAGTGAACAGTCCAAAACTAACTGATCCTTGACGTAGGTTTGTGTCTGCCTTTTATACACACAGATCACCGACACAGACACACACATACATAGATAAACGCACAGTTGACATATATTAATTACATTTTAATACAACTCTGTTAATAGAGTTGTAGTTTAAAAGTATATTACACATTGACACATACACTACACTACATTAATAAATACAAATCTTATATATAAAAACAAGTTAGAAGTTACACCTGTATACGAATAAAATGTGATTTAGTTTTCATAAAACATTTATGTTGAATTGTACCTTGCCTCAGATATACTACCGGGTATTAGCTTATTATATATAATAAATCATTTTATTATTTTTTAGTATTGTGTGGGCCAAAACGAATGTATGACTTTGAGTCCACACAAAGCTTGAGTTTAGATGCTCGAAGGCTCAATGTTCTAACAGTTAAGGACGCCTATCGATTTAAAAGAAGCCTTTTGGCAGATACCCATAGATCATTCCAGTAAAGAAAAATTCGCATTCACGGTGCCGGGAAAACACATTACCATTTTAAGGTTATATCTTTCGGGTTGTTTAATGAAGCCAAAGGTAATGCCGTTTAAAGGTGATCCCCTCGGCACTACTTGATAGTGTTTATGTTTACTTGGATGATCTATTGGTGGTATCTACAGACTTTGACACACATTTGAAGTTGTTGGGCCGAGTTTGCTGCTGTTTAGACAGCGCATGGTTAACTATAAACGTTAACAAATCCAGATTTTGTTTCAATGAACTTAAATATTTAGGTGGAAAGTTAAAGCCGGACCCTGAAAAAAAAACAATGTCATTTTAAAGTACACATATCTAAAAACAAAGCAAAGCATTTTTATGTGCAATGTGATGCTTCAGATACAGGAATTGGCGCAGTGCTCTTCTATAGAGACGAAACTGAGGGAGAGAATCCGATTGCTTGTTTTTCTAAAAAAAAAGTGACTAAAAGAGAATGTTTAGCAGTTGTAATGACGGTAAAAGACCACATCATTTTAATATGGCTTATGTCCCATAAAGACCTTAGCGATCTCTTAGCTAGGTGGAGCCTTCACTATGTGTCTATCCCGTGAACAACCTTATTCCTAAGCGTGTTATACTGGACCTTATTCGAAATAGAATTAAAGAAAAGATCACCAGCGAGACAAAAAGACGTAAAGTACGATTTATTCCTGGACATGAAATATACTGAAAGAACTTTAGACCAAGTGATTTCACAATCAATTTCAACGCGAAACTAACACGGAAATTCCTAAAATGGATGGTTATTAAACCAGTTGGAAATGGCTTGTATGAAATAGAGGATTTAATAGGAAAGAATAAGTATAGGTATGTTTAATGCAAAGTATCTTAATCAGTATAAAGAAAAGACCAGTTTGGCCATTAGGAAATGTAAAAATGACTTGCATTATCTTTATAAATTGATAACATTGTCATTTGCCCAAAATTCCCTACCGGATATAAAGGCGTTCTTAGAATTTAAAAATAACTAAGTTCAAAAAGAAAAAAATAGTAGCGTTCTTCTTGATCATACTTAGTCAATTTTATCTTCTAGAGGGTTGAAATTTCACATAATTACTTCTTATAGGTAAGGTTTGTTTGGTATTTAAAATGTGCAATATTAGTCCACGTTTTCGTATAGCCCCCATACAAGTGGTCCCTCTAAAAGCAGCTTTAACAGACATAACTTGACCATAATTGACCTATTCCCTCTAAAACGCCCCTTAAAAAATGACTTCAACGCTCATTAATGGCTTAAAAATACGAGAGTAGCGATGAAATTCGACAGAAATAAATTTAACACGAATCAAATTCTGTCTACCAAATTTTATGAGGATCGACCTATAATTGACCCTACCCCCTATAAAAATACGAGTATATAGATGAAATTCTAGTTTTTTATTTTGTTTATCTACAAAACTCATTCATCTATTATTTTAAAGCAAAAGCCTCAGCATAATAACGGACAGTGGTTATTTGTCCAAAACAATTTTTTAACTTTTTTTACAGTATTAAGTTTATGTATCTATTGATTAGATTTTTATACCCTCCACCATCATCAGCAAGAAATATTCATCTAAGACCCAACAAAGTACATATATTCCATTTTTCCATATGACATAACCTATAAAGGTAATTAAAGCTGTTTTTTATTGTGTAAAAATTGTTAAAATTATAAATTTGTTTATTAAAAATTAAAAAATATTACATTCATTCATTCTTAAATTTATTTCTTATTTTTTTTTTTTTGAAAAATTGTATTTCAAAAAAACAGATTTTTGTTTATGTTTGTCAAAACGAAAATAGAGCACGCTCTAATCGAAACATTTACATATGTATTTCCACATGTTTTTTACATATGCAATGTATCAGACGATATGTACGACTTTTACAGATGTAAATTTTGACAGTACATATGTAAAATACATATTGTCTAATAATACCTTAAGCAGTTTAATATTGAAAATCAGAAAAATCGGCTGACGACGTAAGAAATTATGAGTAAAATTTTCGGACTACCTCGAAAAAAATTACGTTTTTTTCGTAATTCTTCAGCTCTCTTCTCAGAAAATTCGATGAATTTTGTCACACATTATTTTTTTACCAGGGATCAAGTATGTTGAAAATCATGACAATTGATTTACAATTTCCCATCGTCCCATACAAAGGTATATATTCCCGGAAATTAGTTTATCGTTAATAACTCCCTCAAATATATCAATATAAATACAAAATTTTGTATACGTAAATATTATAAAAAAAAAATCATATTACCAAAGAAGATTTGTAACGGTCCACAATTGGATAACTCCTATATAATGTCTACTTCCGAAAATCACATATATTGAATACATTGAATTATTAATTTATTTGGATAAAAATCGACTTGAATACACTAATCATTTTACCAAATTTTTCCCGGATCGGTCCATTATTAGTCATAGCTCCCATAAATGGTCCACTCCCGAAAATCACTTAAACGATAAAATTCAAAAGTATTCCGCGAATTTTTTAATTTTCAAATATTATATAAAAATAGACAAAATTACCTTTCCACTGATATATAACATGCCTACCTAATGTTTTTTAAGTGACAAATTAATTAGGGAAAACTCAACATCTTTTAGAAAATTTACCTAGTACTATTATTTTCATCAATATATGTAACATATTAAAGAGTTAACCTTATGGATGAAAATAATAGTGCTAGGTAAATTTTCTAAAAGATGTTGAGTGTTGTTGTTGTTGCTCTCTTGGAGCATTTTTTGACTCTCGTGGAGTCATCTTTAACTCTCGTGGAGTTTTTACTGGTTCTCTTGGAACCTCCTTTGGCGCCTTGTCCTTCTTTGGAGC
>NC_060949.1:2905875-2915028 GCF_022045245.1 Lucilia cuprina
GTAACCAGTAAAGATATACTGAATACTGAAATTTTTTTCAGTAACAGTAAAAATTTACTGATTACTGAAATGTGTAATGCAGTAAAATTATACTGCAGTGTGCCCATGTATGCTTTTAAGCCAGTAATGAGCGTTAAAAAATTTTCTGAAGTGGACCTTATATGGGGGTAGGGTTAATTAAAAATTTGGTAGGGAGATTTTGGATCATATGAAACTTTTCTATGTAGAATTTCATCGTTATATTCTTACTTATGAAACAGATATGCCGATTAAAGCAATTTTTCGGGGGTCCACTTGTATGGGGGCTATCCGAAAACGTGGACCAATATTGCCCATTTTCAATACCAAACAAACCTTACCAATAGAGAATATTTGTGCTTTCAACAAACGGACAGACATGGCTAGATCATCTTAGAATTTAATAAGGACTTATAATATATATACTTTTGTTAGTCTATGACCAATATTATATATTGGTTATAGACCCACAAACGGCTGAGCCGATTTTTTTGAAATGTTCAGAGTGTCTTCAGCTATGTCTGGAAGGAACTATAGGCTGAATTTTGTACAAGTAATTTCAGTTGCAATATGAACTTTTTGAAAAAAATAATGGCCGAAACTGCACAAGTGAGACACCTCACATATGATGTAAGTATTAATATATGTATATCTTGGAGACAATAGCAGCTAGAGTGTTTAAGTTTTGTACGAATAACTTTAGTGTAAATATATATATTTGTAACAAAAATATTGCTAAACCACTTCTATTAATTTTCAATATAAATATTTTGGGCGAAAATGCGTGAAGCAGCATTGTTAGAAGGAGTATTACCCATATGAAGTAAATAGTAAAATATTAATATCTCAAAAACTATAAAACCTAGACTCCTACAATTTTGTAAAGTAACTTTAGTTTAAATATTAATATTTTTGAAATAAATAGACGGGACAGCAATAATAGGCGTGACAACTCCTATGTGAATTAAAAATAAAAACATCTATTTTATACCAGTACATCAATAGTGGGAAAGGCACCTCCCTAATGACATTAATATTTAATACAAAATGTTATCTATATATATAAAAATGAAAGTGTGTTTGTATGTATGTTTGTTTGTGCTTTATAGACTGCTAAACGGCTGGACCGATTTTCCTGAAATGTTCACAGTTTCCTCCTGTATATCTGGAAAGAACTATAGGCTGCTTTTTATTTTGAAAGTTCAATTGGGAAATAAATTGGCGAACTATCCATGAAGGGAGCAGCACCTCCCATATTAATACAATACAAAAATTAGTTTATCTGGGAAACTAATTGAACTAACTTCTTCAAATTTTGCACTAAGAACTTAAATATTCATCTGAACATTTTGAAGAAAAAAGAACGGACTTTCGATATGGGGGGCTTGGAGCCCCAATATAAATTAAATAGAAAAAATCGTATATCTGAGAAACTATTAGAGCTAGAATTTTCAAATTTTAATTGAAGAACTTCGACATTCATGTGAACATTCAGAGAATATGGTCGGACTCTCAATGGGGTCTTGTCACTCCCTATATTAAATACAAAATTTAGTATATCTGGGAAAATATTAGATATTTTTTTTAAATTTGTCATCGATTACATAAAAATCTTAATTAACGTTCGGAAAAATTGTATCTCTGGAAAACATAACAGTTAGAATCTTCAAAATTATTAAGAAATTTTTGTATTTATATTGCTTTTAGGGTAGCAAAGCACACTGGGTATAGCTAGTCCTAATATCTATATACATAAAATTCTAACGTTACTGACTGACTGACTGATGCATTATCCCACAGCCTAAACGGTTGAAGCTAAAGTGCTGAAATTTGGACAGGAGATTGGTCTCACACCGAATAGATCCACTAAGACCGGATTTTTGGAAATTCGAATGTTTAGGGGGTAAAAAGGGTAAATTCGGTAACTTCATAACTCCTAAACTAGACAAGATACAAAAGCAGTTAAAAGCTTATCGTCGTTCACTTAAAAAATAAGAGGATAGGTGTCTGGTACTTTTTTCAAATTTGGCCCCTTTAGGGAAAAAACGGGTAAAAACTGCAAAACTGGAAAGAACATACAAAAAATATTTTTGGCTTATTCATAACTTAACGAAAAAATAACAAGTATGAGTGTTATATTCGGCTATGCCGAATCTTTTATACCCACCATCAAATCACTGATATATAAATGAACTTTGAATATTTTGAATATTTTATTATTATATATCGATATTAATAAGAACATCAGGGTAACATTTGAAAGAGGTCCATTGATGGGGGTTTTACTATTGACAGTGTTAATTTTTATAGCGAGTAGGGGTATTTATACATAGATATATGGACCAATTCTCATAAAAGTCTGTAGGAAGATTTCAGTTCCTTATTTGTTTAAAATTTCATCGATCTACTTGTATTTTGAAGCCATTAAGGAGCATTAAAGTCATAAAATATGGTAGTGAGAGTTTAAATCAAAATTGTTTTATGTCGAGTTGCATTGCGGTATTCGTATTTTTCGCGTCATTTTCTGGGGCGGAATTTATATGGGGGACTGATCCTCATAAAAATTGATAGAAAGATTTCGGTTCTAATAAAAGAGATAGAGATATTAGGTTACACGAAACTAGTTTATGTCGAATTTCATAAATCTACTAGTATTTTTAAGCCAGTACTGAGCTTTAACGTCATTTCCTGAAGGGGCCTTATATGGGGGTAGCGTCAATTATAGACCGATCTCCGTAAAATTTTGTAGAACGATCTTGGTTACTACTGGTCTGGTTTATATCGAATTTCATCGCTTTACTCGTTTTTTATTGCTTTACTCGTTTTTTTGATGGGGACATTATATGGGGGTAGGTCAATTAAGGCTCGATCCACATAAAATTAAGTTAAGAGTTTTTGACTGGCAAGAAACTTAATTGAGTCGAATTTTATTACTATACTCGTATTATTAAGCCAGTAATGGGCCTTAAAGTATTTTTTGATAGGGACCTTATGTTGGGGTTAGCGTCAATTAATGCCTGTTCCACATAAAATTTGGTAAAGAGATTTTGGCTTGTGAAAAACTTACTTCTGTGAAATTTCATAGATATACTCGTATTTTTAAGGCAGTAATGAGCGTTAAAGTATTTTTATGGAGGGGACCTTATATGGGGGTAGGGTCAATTATAGACCGATCCACATTAAATTTGGTGGAAAGGTTTTGGTTAATAAGATACATACTTATGTCAAATTTCTTCGCTATATTAGTATTTTTACTGAATACTAATATAGCGAACGTTAAAGTCGTTTTCTGAAGGGGGCCTTATATGGGGGGAAGGGTCAATTGTGAACCCATCCACATAAAATTTGGTAAATTTTGACTTGTATAAATATTACTTCTGTGTAAATTCATTGCTATAATCCGATTTTTAAGTAATGAGCATTAAAGAAATTTTCTGAAGGGGGCCTTATATGGGGGGAAGGGTCAATTGTGAACCCATCCACATAAAATTTGGTAAATTTTGACTTGTATAAATATTACTTCTGTGTAAATTCATTGCTATAATCCGATTTTTAAGTAATGAGCATTAAAGAAATTTTATGGGGGGACTTCTTATGGGGGTAAGGTCAACTATGGACCGATCCACATAAAATTTCGTAGAGAGATATTGCCTAGTATAAAACTTATTTCTGGGAAATTTGGTAAAGAGATTTTGGCTAGTATAAAACTTACTTCTGTTAAATTTCATCGCTTTAGTCGTATTTTTAAGCCAGTAATGAGCGTTATAGTAATTTTATGGAGGGGTAGGGTCAAATATGGACTGATCACATAAAATTTCATAAAGATTTTTTTGGCTGGTAAGATACTTCCTTATATCAAATTTCATCGCTATATTCGTTTGTTTAAGCAAGTAATGAACGTTAAAGTCATTTTTTGAAGGGGACCTTATATGGGGGGTAGGGTCAATTATGGACCGATCCACATAAAATTTCATAGATAGATTTTGTCTAGTAAGAAACTTACTTATGTCAAATTTCATCGCTATACTTGTATTTTTAAGCGAGTAATGAGCGTTAAAGTCATTTTCTGAAGGGGACGTTATATGGGGGTAGGGTCAATTATGGGCCGATATACATAAAATTTGGTTGAGAGATATTGACTTGCATGAAATTTATGTGTGTCGAATTTCATCGCTATATTCCCATTTTTAAGCCAGTAATCAGCTATTTAGTCATTTTCTAAAGGGGACCTTATATGGGGGTAGGGCCAATTATGGCCCTATGTCCGCCATAATGCAGGCCTGACCTATGCGAAATTTTGTGCTATTTTCTTCATAAACAACGAATTTGTGAATATTTGAAGCTATTTATACAATATTTCGCGGGATACAGTTGTATGGGGGCTATGTGAAATCGTTACCGATTTTGCCCATTTTCAATACCAAACATTTCTGATCAATAAAATATATTTTGGGAAAATTTCATCTCAATATCTCTTATTTTGTGGACGCTATCGTGCCAACAACAGACAGACGGACGGACATGGCTAGATCGTCTTAGAATCTTACGAGGTCCAAGAATATATATACTTTATGGGGTCTTACAGCAATATTTCGATGTGTTACACACGGAATGACAAAATCAATATACCCCCATCTTTTTTGAGGGTGGGTATAAAAATACGTATTTAGTACTTTTTGGATATTCGAACGCTTAAGGGTACTTACTTTTTGCATAAAAGGGGACTTTTTTGTACGATATTGATATAATATTGGTGTTTTTGATACTTTTCGTTTATAAAAATTTAGTTTTTGAAATTTTTATAATATTGAACCTAGAAACATGAAATTAAGTATGTAGAGCCCGGATTAAGTGAGAACCCATAAAAAGGAATTTTTTGGTATTCTTTCGTTCTTCAAAATGTACTTTTAGAAATTTCTATAATATTGAACATAGAAACATGAAATTCTTTTTGAAATTTCTATAATATTGAACTTAGAAGCATGAAACTAAGTATGTAGAGCCGGGATTAAGAGAGAACCCATAAAAATGGGAACTTTTGGTACTTTATCGTTCTTCAAAAGGTATTTTTTGAAATTTATATAATACTAAACCTAGAAACATGAAATTTCTCACATGAAAGTGAGAACCCATAATATGGTACTTTTTGGTACTTTATCGTTTTTCAAAAGGTACTTTTTGATATTTCTATAATATTAAACCTAGAAACATGAAATTAAACGTGTATAAAACGTGTACTTTTGGTACTTTATCGTTCTTCAAAAGGTATTTTTTGAAATTTCTATAATACTAAACCTAGAAACATGAAATTAAGCATGAATGGCCCGGATTAAGTTAGAACCCATAATAGGAGACTTTTTGGTACTTTATCGTTCTTCAAAATGTACTCTTTGATATATTAAACCTAGAAACATGAAATTAAACGTGTATGGCCCGGATTAAGTGAGAACTCATAAAAGGGGACTTTTTCGTACCTTTTTGTTCTTCAAAGGGTACTTTTTTAAATTTCTATAATATTAAACATAGGAACATGAAATTAAGCGTGAATGGCCCGGATTAAGTGAGAACCCATAATAGGGGACTTTTTGTTACTTTATCATTCTTCAAAAGGTAGTTTTTGATCATTCTATAATATTAAACATAGAAACATGAAATTAAACGTGTATGGCCCGGATTAAGTGAGAGCCCATAATAGGGGACTTTTTGGAACTTTATCGTTCTTCAAAAGGTACTTCTTGAAATTTCTATAATACTGAACCTAGAAATATTAAGTATGTATGACCCGGATAAAGTGAGAACCCATAAAAGGAAACATTTTCGTTCTTCAAAAGGTACTTTTTAAAATGTGTATAATATTAGACCTAAAAACATGAAATTATGCATGTATGTCACGGATTTAGTGAGACCCTATAGAAGGGGACTTTTTGGCACTTTATCGTTCTTCAAAAGCTACTCCTTGAATTTTCTAAAATATCGGTATTACAACATTAAGAAATAGAGAGGTTACCAAAATTTTACAATGCCTATAAAACGGCTCGCTTACAAGGTAGCGGGTTATAAGGCGTCAACCACGCCTAAACGGATAAACCAATTTTTTTCAAATTTGGAACATAGAATAATATATGTCTGGAAGCTTCAATATGTTATTTAACTTTCCGAAAATTTGATTAAGAGGGGTAAAAAATAAAAATGGGCTATTTTAATATGAAAATATTTTCGATTTAGCATTTTAAAATGTCAGAAATATGTATCAGCAAAGTCGCGTGTTTGAAAACAATTTTTTGTAAGATCTATCAACCGTGTTAACATAGCATAAGAAATTTTAATTAACAAATGTCCGTTGTGAAAGTTTGTTTAAAACAGGTAAAAAAAGAGAAATGATGAAAAACTGGCAAAAGAACTGTTTTTGTCCTTAAAAAATGTTTGTGTGTGTTCTAAAGCTAAATACTTTCGAATTAGCTTTTAAAGTGTCAGAAATATGTATTGGGAAAGATTCGTTGTGAACGTTCTACCAGAGGGCGAGTGAAATAGACATATGCGTAATTAAAACTTAACGGATAATTATGTGTAGTTTAGGTACTTTTTCGGCAATATACAAATACTTGACATGTATTTTTCTGTCATCAGTCAAAAGAACAATTAAATTAAAATGGGTAAAAAAGAGGAGTTCGTGTTTTTTATAAGGTCCACACCTAAATGGCTGGGCCAACTTTAAGAAATTTTAAACAGAAATATATCTTTACTTGGAAGTTTTAATTGGTTATATCATTATTCCAAAAAATCAAAAGGGGACGAAATACGGAACGCGTTAAAATTATTATTTTTTCAAATAAAGAAACAAAAGTAATATTCACAAAGAAAATTTTTATTTTATAAAAGGTTTATATAAAATAAAAATGTTGTTTGTGAATAAGGGAGTTAAAAATGTAATACATTAAAATTTTACAGATTAAGAACGAATTCTGCAATGTTATCTTAAAATGATATGAAGTTTTTGAATTTGTGTTAATTTTAAATTTATAAATATCAATATTTTTGACAAATTAAACTGTATAGGAAATAGTTGTATTTTTACAAACACAGAAAGTCATTCGACTTTTATTACCTTTATGAAATATGGATGGAATTCATCTTACTTTGTCATTAGATCGCTTGAACGCTCCTTAAGGAAATATATTTTGGTTCTAGCTTTCCCATTTTTTAGTGAAGTACCTTATTAAATGCTTTGAAGAGTTTAAATCATGCTTAAAAGGAGAAAATGATTAAAAATCCGAAATCTTAAGTAATAAAATTTATACCCTACACCAGTTTAAATCATGCTTTGAGGGAGAAAATGATTAAAAATCCGAAATCTTAAGTAAAAAAATTTTTACCCTACACCAATTTAGTGGGGAGGGTATATTGTATTTGTGCTGATGTTTGTAACATACAAAAATAGTTGTCCTATACCCACCTTAAAATATACCAATCGTCTTAGAATCGTTTTCTGAGTCGATTATGCTATGTACGTCGTCTTGCTTGCTTTCCATATAAACCTTGTGCGCAAGGTACAGGTCGAAATTTTGAAGATGAAACTTGGATGGATGAAATTTGGCACACACACTTTCTTTGGCCCAGGGACGAAGCCTATTAAAATCGGCCCATTATTTCGTCTAGCTCCCATACAACCGTACTCCCTGAATAGGGCCTTTGGGCTCATAATTAAGTTAAATGTTTATGTCAACAAAAATATGCAAAACATAGTTTTATAGAACTTTTAATGACATTACCGATTTTTGTAATGATAGGGCCTAATTTGACTCTAGCCCCATACAAACTCCCCTCAGAAAATGACTAGAAGGTCAAAATTCACATATAAACACTCATAACACTTTTAAGTTCTACATAAGTAACTTTGAAGAAGATGTACATTCCTCTACCAACATTTATAAGGATAGGCCCATATTTTCCCCTACTCAATATTTTTGACAATTGAATTTTTGTGATGCAATTATGTTTTATTATTACAATGACTGAACCGAAATTTATGAAATTTGAATCACACACTTCAAGACTGTTTTGGAAATAGGCATCTTTTAAACATGAATCAGAAAGGGGAAAAATTAGTACACACTTTTTCTCTACATCAATGAATATTATTTATTCTAAGGCCTCTTCACACGAGCACACAAGTACTTTAATCTGTCTAAATTTTATGTAGATGGATACGGATGAGATCGTCTAAACACAATACGTAATGAAATCTTACTACATTGAGAGAAAATATGGACGGAAAATCTTCGTTGCATTAGATCAGGGATGTATTTTTATGTAAACTCAAAAAAGTGAAGCAGCTGTTTTCATCTTACTTTGTTATTGTTTTATACCAATCGTATAAACACAAAAAGTATAAATCATGCGACTTTTATTCTCTTTTTTGAAATACGGATGGAATTTCACCTTACTTTATTATTAGACTTTACATACGCAAGTGTGTTCATGTAAAGGCCCATTAAGGAAATATATTTTGGTTTTAGCTTTCTCAATTTTTAAATGCTTTTAAGAGTTTAAACCACGCTTTAAAGGAGAAAATTTTTAAAAATCCGAAATTTTAAGTATTAATATTTTTATTGCTTTGTTGCTAATTGTATAAGTAATAACGTTGTAAGATATAACAAGCGTGTATACTTAGCATAAGAAATTTTAATTATTAAAATTTCAATATGAAAAAGGGCAAAAGTACTGTTTTTGTCTGTTCTAAAGCTAAAAACTTTCGTTCAGCTTTTAAAGTGTCAGAAATATGTATGGAAAGATTCGTTGCAAACGTTGGACCAGGAGGGGGTAAAATAAGCATGTGGGTTATTCAAACTTAATGTGTAATTATGGATAATTTAGTGCTTTTTCGGAAATATGCAAATACTTGTATTTTGCTGTAATCAGTCAAAAGATATATTTTAGAAAAATTAAATTAAAATGGTTAAACAGAGGAGTTTTTTTCAAATTAAGAAACAAAAGTAATTTCTACACAGAAAAAATAAAAATCGGGTTCAATTAAAAAATTCGCATTACCAATTAAAAAATTGTTTAATTTTGCACCTGTAAAGAAATTCGTTCCAGTAATTAAATGTAATTAATTAAAATAAATTTAAGTAAAAT
>NC_060949.1:2915128-2932395 GCF_022045245.1 Lucilia cuprina
ACGCCAAGAAAGGATTGACAAAAAAAAACAGCTAATAAAGGTGACAAATAAGGAGGATAAAAGTATGGATATTTGAAAATTTAAAAACTTCATAAATTAAGTGTAAAATAGTTACTATATAAATTGATCTATTGTGATTAAGATTAAATTTTACTAAATTATTCATCTTTTTATTATTATTATTATTATTATTATTATTATTATTATTATTATCATTACTATTATATATTAAATTAATTATTATTACAAATAAATAACAAAATTAAATTATTCAACATTTCCATAGAAAAAAAGTAATTTTTATTCCTGAGGTTAACATATTATGAGTATTACAGTATCGAGGCTATGGAATTTTAGTTGGGTATGTTACATACCATCGGAAAGGCTAATGTGTCTAGTTTCTCTGCGTAAGTTTAATTTTTAAGGTTTACAAACAAATATGAAAAAAATAGAATAGTGCAAATTTAAAAACCTTTGTCTTGAGTTACAAAACATTTATTTTGATAGATATCCCACTCGCATCCCACTTAGTGACCAAAAAGGTTTTAAAGGAAAAGACCTAAGCTTTCTTTTGAGAAAAAAAATAATAAAAAAGAGTCTATTTTGGAAAAAAAAGTAAAAAGGTTTTTGATTTTTCAAAAAAAAAAAGTAAAAAATTGTATGTCTTGAGTTAAAAAATCTTTTTTTTATAGATATCCCACTCGCATCCCACTAAGCGACAAAAAGGGCGTTAAAGGAAAACACATAAGCTTTCTTCTGATTTTGCAAAAAAATTCAAACATTTTAAATCTTGAGTTACAAAATATTTTTTTTTGATAGATATCCCACTCCCATCCCACTAAGCGACAAAAAGGGTGTTAAAGGAAAACACATAAGCTTTCTTCTGAGCAAAAAAAAAAAAAAATTAAAAAATGGGTCCATTTTTTTAAAAAAAGTTTTTGATATTTCAAAAAAAATCAAAAATTTTAAATCTTGAATTACTAAATATTTTTTTTGATAGATATCCCACTCGCATCCCACTAAGCGACCATATAGGTCGCTTAGGAAAATAAATAAAAAAATAAATAAAATCATAAATTTAATAAAATAAATTTTCTGAAAAAAAGTTTCTCTTACTATTCCACTGTGAATAATTGCTACGGTGACGCCGTTGATAAATGGAAAATTCGATACAGTGGTTTCAGTGGAAAATTTTATTGACAAAAAACAAAATTATATTTTTGCTTAAGGAAATAACAATATTTTATGAAAATTTAATCAACGTTAAAAAATTGCGCTTTACATTTGATAAAATTATCGAATCAAACGATAATCGATCAAATTTATATATAAAAAATTTATATTGTCAAATTTATATATAAAAAATAAATTTGATCGATTATCGTTTGATTCGATAATTTTCTTCAAATTTTAGAAGTGATTATTTTTAATTAAATTAAAAATTTTTCAAAAATTTATTTTTAATTCGCTTTAATTTCTATAAGCAAAATTTTCCGTTTATAACAAATTGCCCAGGATCAAAAAAAGTGTAAAAAATTATCTAAAATTTTCTTTTAATATTATCCGATTTCATTTTTATATTATCAGAAAAAATATTTATTTATTTTGTTTAAACTGTGCTCATTTAAGTATACATGCATAAAGAGAGAAATTGTCTCCTTGGAGTAACAAATAAACCGCATGAAATTTATACTCAGAAGCAACATTCAATTTCCAACAAATTATTTTTCCAAATATGTATATGGAATTTTTTACAATTATTTCACTGAACATCAATTTTTAATAATTTTGATGTTCCCTTATTGTAGATGCACACAAAAAATAAAAATAAGCAATATTTTTCACATTGTTCTTTATTTTCTTTTCAAAATTTATTGAGAACCATAAAGAGAGTAGTAATATCACCGCTAACTGTAATGTATGTTTGTTATTGTTGCTTAATATTTATTGATGATCGATGGTGGTGGTTTTTTGTCACATTTAAACTCTTTGATTTTTTGGTTTTGTTTTTATACAGTACACCACTTTAGTGGGGAGGGTATATTGTGCTGATGTTTGCAGCGCACAATAAAATTGGTGCTATACTCACCTTAAAGTAAACCAATCGGCTATCAGAATCATTTTCTGAGTCGATTAAGCTATGTCCGTCCGTCTTTTCGCCCATGTAAACCTTGTAGTCAAACTACAGGCCGCAATTTTGAAGATAATTGAATGAACTATTGTCTCAGGGACGAACCCTATTGAAAATGGTTAAGATCGGTCCATTATTTCACCTAGCCCCCATACAACTGAACCCCCGAATAGGGATTGTAAACATTGTAATCAAACTCCAGGTCGCAATTTTGGAGATAATTCAATGAAACTTTACACATGATCTTTAATGGTACGAATGCCTATTGAAATGACGAAGCCTATTGAAAATAGTTAACAGCGGTCCATTATAGGCCCCATAGAACTGAACATGCCAAATAGGGCTTTTAAGTTCATAATTATGTTTAATATACTCGTATCTCGACAAAAAGCTGCAGAACCAAGTTCTTTACTAGTTTTAATAACCCTGATAAACTTTATAATTATAGGACCTCATTTGACCCTAGCCCCTCTAAAAAACCCCCATCAAAATTTTACTTAATCTACAGTTTTATTAAACAGTAAATGGCTTAAGTATATAATTTGTTTTTTTTCATGAGTTGTTTTAGTTTTATTGCTATGGAAATTAAGTGTTTTTATGTGAAAATGTGTACGGCTCAATCGAGCTATATTTTGCTCATTTAAAGCACCACGTAATTCCATCCAATATTGTATATGAATGCACATATAGTGGATGTTTTCAAAAATTTCATTAAAAATTTTTATTTAAAAGACATTTAACTAAACATTTTGACATTAGAGTAGGTACCAAAACTACTTCCATAAATACTATTACAATAAATGATATAAATAATGATAGCGCAGTTAATCAAAGACCTAATGCCAATATAGTTAATAAAACGTTTAATTATCAAAAAAAACTCTCAGAAATATATTTTTCCTGTTCTAAATTTGTTACAAAATTGCACACGTTCAGCAATTTCTCCGTGCCGACGTAAATTGCATAAGAAAATTTGTGGAGGATTTAGTATTAAATCCCGTAATTAATTTCATTGAAGAAAGTCAAATGAACAATAACAATTGTACCGAAACCCCCCTCTCAAGTACCAAAAGTGGAACAGAGATACTAAAATATTATGATAAACACCAGATCCTTCAGGAAGAGCACCGGACCTTACTAATCAATACAATTACTCAGTATTTAGACCTAAATGGCTGTGAAGTATCTCTATCAGATTGTGCGGAGCTAGAAAAACAAATTTGCAACCGAAGGGCTGGTAATTATAAGTTTACCTAAAATTACTAAACATTTACTTATAATAATTATTTTCAGTCTTTTTATACTAACGGAAAAAGGGGCAAAATATATAATAAGTTGGCCATTTGTATTGTCAATTATTGTTCTATAAAACTAATTTTTGCTGATTTTCGTTGACATTATAAAACATTTAACGTATTTATGAGCCTAAAGGCCCGATTCGGGGGTACGGTTGTATGGGGGCTAGGAGAAATAATGGACCGATTTCAACCATTTTCAGTAGCAATCGTCCTTGAACCAAAAAAAGAGTAGTGCCAAATTTCATCAAATTATCTTGAAAATTGCGACCTGTAGCGTACGCACAAGGTTTACATGGACACACAGACAGACGGACATAGCTAAATCGACTCAGAAAGTGATTCTGAGGCGATTGGTATACTTTAAGGTGGGTCTAGGACCAATATTTTTGGGTGTTACAAACTTCAGCACAAATGCATAATACCCTCCCCACACAATAGTAGTGTAGGGTATAATAAAAAAATAAAAAGGGCCCATTTTGAAAAAAAGTCAATAATATTTTAGATTAAAAAAAATTAAAAATATTTTTATTAAGTTTTTTTATTTTTTTTTTCTCGAAAAATTGCATAAATAGCTATCTAAACTATTTGGGACACATTTTGCTAAGAACAATAGGTAATAAGATACATGGATGAGAAAAAACACCTGCATGGCCAAAAGGTAAAATTTTGACCGCCTCTAACTTAGAAAGTTCACGAGCGATCTTGTTGAAAAATTGTGTCTGAATTACTATCCAATAGAACTAACTATGGTGCAAATTTCATCGCGATCGGAAGACATCGATTTCAAAAGTTGGTTCACTTGACGTGAAGTGCCCCATATATTACTTTACAGTTATTATATCCTACACCACTTTAGTGGAGAGGGTATATTGGATTTGTGCTGATGTTTGTAACATACAAAAATATTTGTCCTAGACCCACCTTATAGTATACCAGTCGAGAATCGTTTTCTGTGTCGATTAAGCTATGTCCGTCCGTCTGACTGGCTGTCCATGTAAACCTTGTGTGCAAGGTACAGGTCGCACAACTAAGTTTTATAGAAGTCTTGATGACCCTGCCAAATTTCATAAAGATTGGGCCCCATTTGACCCTAGCACCCATTTAAAATCCCTTCAGAAAATTACTTGAATGTCCCAAATTAACTTATAAACACAAATATCGCGATGAAATTCAGCACAATAAAATATTATGTAAATATAAATATATTCACAAAATTTTATCGGGCTTGGTTCATATTTGCCCTTAGCCCCTATATAAAGCCTGTTTCAGAAAATTAGTTTTTCATCCATAAATTGCTTAAATGTATCGGAACAAGGCACAGTGGGGCGGAATGGAAATTTTTTGGAAATAAACGGCTGATCCGATCGGGATAAAATTTCGCGTGAGCGTAGCCAAGGTGTATTTGAGTTTAAGTTTTGAAGATGAACCCTGCAGATGCCCCAGGCACGGCGCTGTGGCGGCTCAAAGTAGGGTACCTACGACAATGTAAAATTTTTAAACTCGTGCCATTTTTCTTTTTATTTTTCACCCAAATACTGAAAGCGCTCGACGAGATCTTGAAAAAACATGCTTGGACATACTACTTATCTCTTAAAATATCAGAGTTATAGGCATTTAAAAATTTTGTGATACAAAATTTACCATACCTCGGTCCGCCTTTTTTTTAATACCGGGCATAATTTTGGACCAAATGGACTAAATTTTTTCTTGTTAGCTAGACAACAAAATACAAAAAATTTCAGATCAATATCATTTACAGATCCGAAAATATACGTTTTTTATTTAAAAATTCAAAAAATTTTAGATTTTTGCCTTTCTTTACCTAAAATGTGTCTTAACTCTTTTATTAATAAAATAAATTTTTCTTTAAAAACGTATAACAATTTTATAGTTTTCTAAAAGGTATCTTTACGCAGAACGCTTTAGCGTAAAAAACTTATCTTATTTTTTGAAAATGTTGCCACTGCGTCCTTCTGAATATGACCTTTTTTTATCAAAACTTCAACATTGGGCGACATGTTCTAAAATCCCAAAGCTGGGATCAGAAAGCTGAAAGCAGTTTTGGAAACCTCAATATGTTTTCTATTTACTCCAAAAGTATTTTCCCAGCCCTGAAAGAAATGTGGACCCTATGAGCAAAAAAATAAAAAATCCCATTTTTGGGTTTTTTATTCCGCAGTTTCGCAGATATCTACAAAAATTTAGTCCATATTTATCCCTTAATATCATTTTTTAGTTAGATATGGAAATTCTCATTCAAAAATATGTTCATTTAAACCTTTGTCCTTTAATTTCTTCTTTTTCATATTTTAGTATTAAGTATTTTAGTATTAAGTATACATTGGGTTTGAATAAAATATTTTAACAATTTTTAAAAATTATTTTATTAAAGACTATAACATTGTATATACAATAAAAAAATTATAATTTTATTATGTGCCACGCACAACAACACCCAAATCACCCCACACAAACCACCTTTCCCGCCCACCGAATATAAAACACAATTTAATACAATATCATCAGTTAGTATAATAGCTTTTTTTATTTGAACTGTTTATCTTAAACATAATACAATTAATTCTTACAACCTACTTATATAGTTAATTCCTAACACTACTTATTTTCTATAAAATAATCTGTCATATCGGTATACATATCCAGAAGGTTATATAAGTCCTTTAAATCTTCCTTGTTTTGAGATGATAGAATTTCATAACAAATCCATCTTTTTCGCATAGTTGAAAGAATATTCACAATTCAATTATTATTTGACCATGACACAATACTTTGTGTACTGTTGGTGTTAGTTCCCTACATGGATACAGAGATACAAGTAATTTAGAAATTTCAGATGTATATTCCCCAAATCGATTTCCATTAATTTTATGTTTAGTATTCAGTGCCATTAAAATAGTGTTAACTCTTCGAAGCAATTCCTTGTCGATTCCAGTTATTTTTGAAGTAATTTCAAAATCACGAAAAAACCTTCTCGCCGTATTACCGTCATTTGTACTATCGCAACTTGGAAGTGGTTTGTCGATGTTTAATCCCATCTGAACTTTAAATTCTTGGATTCTGCTTTTTTTCGCAGCTCTCAGTTCTTTCAATTCTTCATTATTTTTTGTTGATTTAGTAAGATTCTCTGGCACACTTCTATATTTGAGGTCGTATGCTATGTGTAAAAAGTAATCCAAAAATCGTATTCTGGCATGAAGTGGTGAAATTCCGAAAGAAATGGGCTCCAGTGCATTTATTTTATCTTTTAAATATTCCACTAAATAGTTTGTTGTTTTCTTTGACTCCTTTATATATTCAAATCCAATGGGTCTACAAAAATTTTTTGAACCCGTAGTTGTATTGATCCATATATCTTCAAATGAATTTCCGATGCTTGACGATGATGGATTAAGGGAATATGAACGAATTCGTAATGGCACTAATGATGACATAAATACACTTTTGTAGTCTGCTAATGTCCGACTTCCACAAGCTTGTTTGTATTCTGGAAGTGCTGATAAACCGTCACATCCCCACTTACACATTAAGACAACATCACAGTTATGAATTTTCCTTAGTTGGTCTTCTGAAAAGTCTGACACAATTCTTGATGCTGTGTTTTCGAGCAAAGATGTTATATCAATACAAGCTTCCACATCATTAACAGCAATAGGTGATGATCGAATAGTTTGTTTTTTTTCCTGGATCGCCTTGTATGATGGTAAAATATTGTGTCCTTTTTCATGCAGAGCTTTCCTTAATATTTGGTACTTATTTCTACTGAGACCCAGTTCCAACATAAGCGCTATTGCTTCCTCTTCAATAAAATTTGATTGTGATGTTGGAGTTAGTATATTTCCACAATTCGCTTAAGTCGTTTTGGTGTTACATTAGGAAGAATAGTTGCAGTATGTACGGCATTCATATCAACCCCGCACTGTATTATTAAATCAACCCCGCACTGTATTATTAAAATTTTTCGTAGGTTACATTAAAATCTAAATTAATGTTTGAAAAAATTGGGGGAACTTGCAATAATTTGCTTGGCATTCTTAATATGTAAAAAATTAATATCTTATATCGGAAAACTATTATAGTTAAAATCTTCAAAATAGTAAAGTGTTTTTTTATTTACATTGTAGCAAAATTTTTAAGAAGCATCCTTATGTAAAAGTACGATCGGTGGAAACCGCCTTAAAGGAAGTTGTCCACTACATAGGTGCAGCGTTTGATTGCAAACTATATACACTGACGGTATGTATTGACATCGAAGGCGCCTTCAATACTCTGGGTTACCACGATTAATAGCCTCCTAAGGACCCTAACCGAGAAAGGACTTAGACCTGTCTGCTATGAAGCGATGTCGCAATACTTTTAAAAGGAAAGGATCCAAATTACTTGTGTAGAAGAGCTGTGGAGGCTCTAAATACGGCCATAAGCTGGGCTCAACCGAGAGGCCTCAATGTTAACCCGGCAAAAACGGAAATCTGTCTTTTCACAAGAAAGACAAAATTTCTACGTATACCGAACCTTGCTTCTGGGCAAGAAGATACCAGTGACAGACAAAGTTAAGTGGATTAGAATAAATATGGCGCACACAGCGCTTAATATATATAACGACAGCCAGAAGGCAATAAGGGCTATATCAGGAGATAGAACTTAATCTAAGACCGTATTGGATTGTAAGAAAGCTTTAACTGAAAACTCTTCCAGAGGTAAGGTTCACATCATATGGGTACCAGCCCACCCAGGAGTAGTCGGTAACGAAACAGCGAATATATTGTCTTTCAGACTTATGTAGAGCATGCGGAAAGGACAGTGAACTTTCTTTGCCACTATCAGGCAAACGTCGAAGTTAGATCTAAGTATCTTGGAAGTAAAGTTATTCCGGAAATAACTTTCCTGACTAACACTGATTGGAAGATTTTAGGATTTACGTTCAGGAAACTGGAAAAAAATTCATTCATTTGTTTTTTCATGATAAGGAGCGCACAACAGGACCTTATATGAGAGCTATGACCAATAATGAACCGATCCAGAAAAAAATAGTTATATAACTTTGTTGCACACAAAACATATGCTAGTCGAATTTTATCCTGATAATTTTATTATTCATTGAAATATATGCGTTTAAGTGATTTTCGTTAATGTGATTTTTGGAAGTGAACCTTATATGGGAGCTATGATCAATAATGGACCGATCGGAAAAAATTGGTGGGATGGTTTACATATATACAAAACATATTTGCGTTGAATTTTATCTCGATAACTTAATTTAATCAAATATATGCTTTAAAGTGAATTTCGGAAGTGGACCTTATATGGGATCTATGACCAACTATGGCTCTATCCGGAAAAAAATTGGAGGCTGATTTATATATAAGCAAAATGTTTTTGTGTCAAATTTAATCCAAATAGATTAATTAATCAATAAATATGAGCGTTTAAGTGATTTTCGGAAGTGGACCTTATATGGTAGCTATGACCAGTACTGGACCGATCAAGAAAAAAATTGGTAGGGAATTAATGTGTACATAAAATATATTCAAGTAGAATTTTATCACGATAAATTAATAAATTAATGAAATATGTGCTATGGGAGCTATGACTAAAAATGGACCGATCGGGGAATTTGGTAGAATTATTAGCGTATACACAAAACATATTCATGTCCAATTTTATCTAAATAAATTAATAATACAATGAAATAATAATACAAATAAACGCCCATATGTTTAAGTGATTTTCGGAAGTGGACCTTATATGGGAGCTATGACCAATTGTGGACCGATACAAATCTTCTTTGGCAGTATGATTTCTTTTTGTAATATATTGACATATGCAAAATTTTGTATTTATATTGATATATTTGAGGAAGTTATTAACGATAAACTAATTTCGGGAATACTTATATACCTTTGAATGGGGGCTATGGGAAATTGTGTATCATTTGTCATGATTTTCAGCATACTCTCTGGAAGAAAAATAATGTCTGACAAAATTCATCGAATTATCTCTTGTAGCTTCTGAGAAAACAGCTGAAGAATTACGAAAAAAACGTAATTTTTTCGAGGTAGTCCGAAATTTTTACTCATAACTTTTTACGTCGTAAGCCAATATTGATGATTTCTAATACCAAACTGCTTAGGATAATATAAATTTTTTTGGTGAATTTGGTTGATCTCCTTGGCTTAGTTTTAACGTGAACATATTTTACACAGACAGACAGACGGACGTAGCTAAATCGACTTAGAATTTCACATGGACCAGAATATATATACTTTGTTGGGTCTTAGATGAATATTTCTTGGTGTTATATACGGAACGACAAACTTATATATACCCTTGTTCAATTCACAATCGATGTTGTACCGTTGATCCGATCGGGATAAAATTTGGCGTAGCCAAGGAGTATTTGAGTTTAAGTTTTGAAGATGAACCCCGCAGATTGCCAGGGACGGAGCTGTGGCGGCTCAAAGTAGGGAACCTACGACATGTAAAATTTTTAAACTCGTGCCATTTTTTTTGTTTTTCACCCAAATACAAAGGTTTTTATATTTTCTGAAAGCGCTCGATGAGAAAACATGCTTGGACATACTACTTATCTCTTATAATATCCGAGTTATAGGCATTTAAAAATTTAGTGATACAAAATTTACCATACCTTGGTCCGCCATTTTTTGAATACCGGGCGTAATTTTGGACCAAATGGACTCAATTTTTTCTTGTTAGTTAGACATCAAAATTTCCAAAAATATACAAGAAATTTCAGATCAATATCATTTACAGATCCAAAATATACGTTTTTTAATTTAAAAATTCAAAAAATTTTAGATTTTTGCCGTTTTTTTGCCCAAAATGTGTCTTAACTCTTTTATTAATAAAATAAAGTTTTCTTTAAGAACATATAACAATTTTATAGTTTTCTAAAAGGCATCTTTACGCAGAACGCTTTGGCGTAAAAAACTTGTCATATTTTTTGAAAATGTTGCCACTGCGTCCTTCCGAATATGACCTATTTTTTATCAAAACTTCAACTTTGGTGACATGTTCTAAAATCCCAAAGCTGGAATCAGAAAACTGAAAGCAGTTTTGGAAACCTCAATATGTTTTCTATTTACTAAAAAAGTATTTTCCCAGCCCTGAAAGAAATGTGGACCCTATGGGCAAAAATGTAAAAAATCCCATTTTTGGGTTTCATTCCTATTTTTGGGAATTGCGGGATGCCCTTTGACCTTAGATGCCCCAGGGACGGCGCTGTGGCGGCTCAAAGTAGGGTACCTACGACATGTAAAATTTTTAAACTCGTGCCATTTTTTTGTTTTTCATCCAAATACAAAGATTTTTATATTTTCTGAAAGCGCATGCTTGGGCATACTACTTATCATGCTTGGACATACTACTTATCTCTTATAATATCCGAGTTATAGGCATTTAAAAATTTAGTGATACAAAATTTACCATACCTTGGTCCGCCTTTCTTTGAATACCAGGAATAATTTTGGACCAAATGTACTCAATTTTTTCTTGTTAGTTAGACAACAAAATTTCCAATAATATACAAAAAATTTTAGATAAATATCATTTACAGATCCAAAAATATACGTTTTTTAATTTAAAAATTCAAAAATTTTTAGATTTTTGCCGTTTTTGCAAAAAATGTGTCTTTACTCTTTTATTAATAAAATAAAATTTTCTTTAAGAACATATAACATGGCGACATGTTCTAAAATCCCAAAGCTGGGATCAGAAAACTGAAAGCAGTTTTGGAAACCTCAATATGATTTCTATTTACTCCTAAAATATTTTCCCAGCCCTGAAAGAAATGTGGACCCTATGGGCAAAAATGTAAAAAATTCCATTTTTGGGATTTTCATTCCTATTTTTGGGAATTGACCTTTTCATTTTTTTTGCATTTTCTTATTCGAAATGACAAATTTAACAAGCGTTGAAAATTTCATTGAGCTTTGTTCATAAATAAAGATTTTGTCATATATTACATATATTGCAACATGACATATTCATGTCATTAACCCTACAACTTCAGCCCACTTGCTTTACCATACAACGTAAACAAAAGCTGAAGTTTACGTGGATAAATAGTTATCAACATAACTATTTATCTCTTTCTAATTTAATGTCCAACAATCAAACGGCCTAACATGTCCTAACACTGCTTCCGGATTGTAAACTAATTACTACTCTAAGTTCTTCTTTGTCCTAACCTTAGACTGATAAAGAGGTAAATCCATCGATCTATTTTTTTTATTTTCTTTTCATATTACTATTTCCGATTGGGATTTTATTCTGAGCAAATAAAATAATTAACATTATTTTATTTACTTTTGAAGAGTGATTTTCTCCCCAGCATTTCATCCAATCGTTTTGAGTTAAACATTTGGTACCATCGAGCCAGATTGAAAATCTCTCTTATTGTTTCTGTGGATTAATATTACCATCATTATCATCAACTCTTCATAATCATCAAATCTTCATCATCATCTCTTTACCATCCATTTACTAACATCAAGGTACGTTTTAGTGTTTTGCATTTATTAAGCCTTTAGTTAGTGAGTGCATTTCGATCGACACAGAGAATTGACTTACAGGCTATAGTAATATAGTCTAAATGTTAATAGGTAGACAGTTCGTAATTTTTTACTTTGGAATACCTGTATCGGAAATGACAAGAATTGGTATATAAGTAAACTTCTCAGATTTTAAGTACCATATTTAATAAATCTACAATGAAGATTACATTAAAGTACGAAGAGTTGTGTTCCGTTTTATGGAGTGTATCTTCAAAAGGTCAGAAAGAATTGAAGACATTTCAAATTATATAAAAACTACATATAGTAGAAAAGTAGACAAAACAGGCATATCAAAAATTGAAAACTTTTTGATGTAAAAAGTAAGTCTGTGGATGGAAATCAAAAGAAATTTCGATTAAAATTTTGTAGTTGGATGGAAACTACTACGGAAATCTCAACTTACAACACATCAGCAGGAGCGCCTTGCAAGTCATACGAAGACTTATGTTCAAGGTCAAAAAAAAAGAGGGTCACACAAAAACTTTTTTCAATCTCAAATGAGGAAATTGCTGATACATTTAACGAAATGCTGAAAAAGGAAAACCAACCTATGGATGCCGTACATATTGCAACTATTCTTCCTAATGCATCACCAAAACGACTTAAGCGAATTGTGGAAAGTATACCAACTCCAACATCACAATCAAATTTTACTGAAGAGGAAGCAATAGCGCTTATGTTGGAACTGGGTCTCAGTCGAAATAAGTACCAAATATTAAGGAAAGCTCTCCATGAAAAAGGACACAATATATTACCATCATACAAGGCGATCCAGGAAAAAAACAAAGCTATCCTACCATCACCTATTGCTGTTAATGATGTGGAAGCTTGTATTGATATATCATCTTTGCTCGAAAACACAGCATCAAGAATTGTGTCAGACTTTTCAGAAGACCAACTAAGGAAAATTCATAACTGTGATGTTGTCTTAATTCCAGAATATATATACTTTATAGGGTTGGAAAATTATATTATAGAAATTACAAACGGAATGACAAACTTATATATACCCTTCTCACGAAGGTGAAGGGTATAAAAATAAGCAACAAAAATTCTCTGTGTCGATCGAAATGCACTCACTAACTAAAGGCTTAATAAATGCAAAACACTAAAACGTACCTTAATGTTAGTAAATGGATGGTAAAGAGATGATGATGATGAAGAGTTGATGATTATGAAGAGTTGATGATAATGATGGTAATATTAATCCACAGAAACAATAAGAGAGATTTTCAATCTGGCTCGATTGGACCAAATGTTTAGCTCAAAACGATTGGATGAAATGCTGGGGAGAAAATCACCCTTGAAAAGTAAATAAAATAATGTTAATTATTTTATTTGCTCAGAATAAAACTCCAATCGGAAATAGTAGATATGAAAAGAAAATAAAACAAATTAGGGTTTTAGAACGAAATTCGAAATTCTTTATTTAGATGGATGGATTTACCTCTTTATCAGTCTAAGGTTAGAACAAAGAAGAACTTAGAGTAGTAATTAGTTTACAATCCGGAAGCAGTGTTAGGACATGTTAGGCCGTTTGACATTTATCTATTGTTGGGCATTAAATTAGAAAGAGATAAATAGTTATGTTGATAACTATTTATCCACGTAAACTTCAGCTTTTGTTTACGTTGTATGGTAAAGCAAGTGGGCTGAAGTTGTAGGGTTAATGACATGAATATGTCATGTTGTTGGCGTAAACAGAGCTATTTCAAGGAGGATTAAAAGAACGCATGTGAAGTAATGTGTGGTGTTTTTACCACAATTTAAACAATATTTTTTGCTTATACAATTCTTTTTCGTGTGAGATTGTGACAAACAATTGTTACAAAACTTATTCTTGAAAATGAAATCAACTCTTTCTTGAATTGGAAGCTTACGAAATTGCGAACAAGTTCTCAAACTGTGATCTTCAACGCACATTTTGCATTTGTAATTAAGTTTTTCCTGGGATGAGTACATTTGAACATGTAAATGAGTTTCATTTTAATTAAGGAAACAAGATTTGTTCACTTTGATAGTGGAAATTCTTTCTACGCCTTCACATCGTTTAAGTAGAAAATCACTTAATTGAGACCTGGCATTTAATGATTGGTCCCATTGAGCTAATGTTTTGCGGAGTAACTAAATTGACTAAAATGTGATCCCAACATTCAACTGATATACCCATTATATTAAGCATAGGTAACAGTCAGTTACTGAGCTACGAATTCTTTGTAGGGACTCATTATCCTCTACGCTAGCTACTGGAATATTGAAAAGGTTACGGATCTGATTATCGACCAAAACTCTAACATTTTCATATCGCAACTTAAGTGCTTGCCAAGCTAAAGGGAATCTTTTTACTATTGCCCCAGCTGAACCTGTAGTTTTATTTCTCAGACGATAAAGTTTTTCCGCGAGAGTTAGCCTTGGATAGTTAATGTAGACTGCCGTGAACATATCACGAAATGCCGGCCAGTCCTCATAACCTCCTGAAAATATTTGAGTATCGCATGGGGGCAATTTAAGACCTGTACTTAACCGATCATTAGATGTGTTCAATGGGGCTGAATCTATGCTAGCGCGAGCAATACTGTCTCTTGATGTTTTTATCACATCAAGAAGTTTGGAGATGGTTAAATAATACATGTATTGCTCTTGAGCTGTAGTTCTTCACATTGATCGGAAAGCATTAGATCTTCATACGACTTTTCTACTTTACTTCAGCGAGTGTCTAAATCTTTCAGTTTTAAATCTATTGGGTTAAATATCTTGGCTATCACATTTTTTACAAAATGAAATTAAATTTTTGGCATCAAATGCAAATCTCGTATTTAGAGAAGTCATTTTAATTTGTTGTTATATAAAAACTGATAAGCTTTGTAGGTTAAAATTAACTTTTAGAGAAATTCTTCGTAAGTAGAAAGTATTGATAAAGAGTAAAATTTGGACTAAAATTGAGAAATCCTTTGTAGTTTGGATAGAAAATAGAGAAATCTATTTTAATTTGGATTGAGTTAGAGAGAAATCCTTTGTAATTTGGATTGAGTAAGACGAAATCTTTTGGAATTTGTATCGAAAATAGAGAAATCGTTTGTAATTTGGATTGAGAGTGTCTAAATCTTTCAGTTTTAAATCTATTGGGTTAAATATCTTGGCTATCACATTTTTTACAAAATGAAATTAATTTTTTGGCATCAAATGCAAATCTCGTATTTAGAGAAGTCATTTTAATTTGTTGTTATATGAAAACTGATAAGCTTTGTAGTTTAAAATTAACTTTTAGAGATATTCTTTGTAATTAGAGAGGATTGATAAAGAGTAAAATTTGGACTAAAATTGAGAAATCCTTTGTAGTTTGGATAAAAAATAGAGAAATCTATTTTAATTTGGATTGAGTTAGAGAGAAATCCTTTGTAATTTGGATTGAGTAAGACGAAATCCTTTGGAATTTGTATCGAAAATAGAGAAATCGTTTGTAATTTGGATTGAGAGAGATAAATCCTTTGTAATTTGGATTGTGTGAGATAAATCCTTTGTAATTCGGATTGAGTAAAAGCGAAATCCTTTGTAATTTGGATTAAGAGAGTAATTTGGCTAGAAATTAGGAGATCCTTTGTAACTTGGACCGAAAATAGAGAAAAAATATGGATTGAAATAAAGAGATCCTTTGTAATTTGGATACCAATTTAAAGATCCTTTGTAATTTGGACCGAAAATAGAGATAAATTATGGATTGTAATAAAAAGATCCTTTGTAATTTGGATAAAAATTTAAAGATCCTTTGTAATTTGGATCGAAAATAGAGAAATCCTTTGTAATTTGTATTAATTTGCAAATAGATACATGCAAAATTCATAGGTTAGCAAAATTCTTTAAGCAGTAAGTTACATTTTTTTTCAAAGTTTTATATAGTTTTGATTAATTATCGTTAAGTTCGATAATTTTCTCAAATGTAAAGCGTAAAAAATGTTATATTCAAATAGTTTAAATGTTATAATGTTAGTAAAAGGGAAATAATTTTCATAAATATTTGTAATTTTGTTACTACTTTGCTTAAAATCGTTTTATATATATGGGGCATTTCACGTCAAGTGAACAAACTTTTGAAATCGATGTCTTCCGATCGCGATGAAATTTGCACCATAGTTAGTTCTATTGGATAGTAATTCAGACACAATTTTTCAACAAGATCGCTCGTGAACTTTCTAAGTTAGAGGCGGTCAAAATTTGACATTTTGGCCATGCAGGTGTTTTTTCTCATCCATGTAACTTATTGCCTATTGTTCTTAGCAAAATGTGTCCCAAATAGTTTAGATAGCTATTTATGCAATCTTTAAAAAAAAAATTAATAAAATATTTTCGATTTTTTTTAATCAAAAACATTTTTGACTTTTTTTTCAAAATGGGCCCTTTTTATTTTTTTAAGAAAGCCTAAGTCTTTCCCTAAGCGATCTATATGGTCGCTTAGTGGGATGCGAGTGGGATATCTATAAAAAAAAAATATTTTGTAACTCAAGATTTAAAATTTTTTAATTTTTTTGCAAAATCAAAAACTTTGTTGACTTTTTTTAAAAAATGGACCCATTTTTGAAATTTTTTCTCAGAAGAAAGCTTATGTGTTTTCCTTTAACACCCTTTTTGTCGCTTAGTGGGATGCAAGTGGGATATCTATAAAAAAATGTTTTTTTAATTCAAGACATACAATTTTTTTTGAAAAATCAAAAATCTTTTTGACTTTTTTTTCTAAAATGGACTCTTTTTTTATTAATATTTTTTCTCAAAAGAAAGCTTAGGTCTTTTCCTTTAAAACCTTTTTGGTTGCTTAGTGGGATGCGAGTGGGATATCTATCAAAATAAATGTTTTGTAACTCAAGACAAAGGTTTTTAAATTTGCACTATTTTAATTTTTTTCATCTTTGTATGTAATCCTTAACAATTAAACATACGCAGAGAAACTAGAGACATTAGCCTTTGCGGTGGTATGTAACATACCCAGCTAAAATTTCATAGCCTCGATACTGTAATACCCATAATATGTTAACCTCAGGAAAAAAATAACTTTTTTTCTTTGGAAATGTTGAATAATTTAATTTTGTTATTTATTTGTAATAATAATTAATTTAATATATAATAATAATAATAATAATAATAAGCTGAATAATTTAGTAAAATTTAATCTTAATCACAATAGATCAATTTATATAATAACTATTTTTACACTTAATTTATGAAGTTTTTAAATTTTCAAATATCCATACTTTT
>NC_060949.1:2932495-2935132 GCF_022045245.1 Lucilia cuprina
AAAAATACGTGTTTAGCGGAGAAATTCGAAATAAACTACTTTTATACAAATGTAATCTTCCTACCGAATTTAATTCGGATTTATCGGTAACGTACCCTACCCCCTATTTAGGTCCCCTTAAAAATATGAGTACAGCGATGAAAATTGACAAAAAATAAGTTTTATATAATTTTTTTACACAATTGAATCTATCCCTCATATATAAAGCCTCCATGAATTTTATGACGATTGGTCTATAACTGACCAACAAAACAAAATGTACAAAAGCAAATATTCTTCAAAAACAAAATATTCAAAATACTTTAAAATAAGTTATGTTATTCACTATCAGTGAAATTAACAATTTTTCCAGAACTCAAAAAACTTAAAAATAATATATATAAATTTTGCAAAAAAAAAAAAAATATATTTCATAAGTTTTGTAAAATTTTAAAATTTGGGTGTGGGTACATCGGTTGGCCAGTTGGTAGTGTGCCTGTCAGTTTGAATGTTTAATGACATTTTACTATTTTTAAAATTCTCATCTTATTTATCTAATATTCGTCAAACATTAGTTTTAGTTCTTACGTTACTAAAAATCTAACTCACACCTGTGAAAGACTTTAGTATGACGCATGTTTTGTTTTGCAGCCCAATGTTCTAAAAAACGAATTTTGGAGTCTTGTAGGAAATAAGCGAAATAATGTGCAATTTTTATTAAAATAAACAATATTTGACTGAAAAAACGTTAGTGCTTTTTTACCCATTTTCAGTTAGAAAATTACGCTTTTTCACCCCTTTTTAATTTTTTTGCGCGCGTTTTGCTTGACCAATGTTGGCAACACTGATCGTTTCCCCTTTTTTTGTACAACTTTATCTACCGCATACTCTCCTACATATTGTTTGAGATTTCTTTTTTCATTCCAACGCCTCAGTGTTACCAGCAAAGTTTTCTTGTGTTTCAATATAATTTACCAAATCACTTATTAAACGTTTTGGAATATACAATTACTTGAAATTACGACTACAACGCTGACAGATTCGTAGTTTAATTTTTATACGCAACGTTTTCTAAGATTTAGATTAAGATCTATTTAAGTCCACATAAACGTGTTAAATTTAAAATGTTATGGTTTTCATTTGAAAATAATTTCATGCTGTTCTAGTTCAGTTCTAGTCATCCGATATTCTAAATTTAATTAATTGATTTTTCCTTCAAAGAAGCAAGATTAATATTTTTTGCGAGTTTAACTCATTATAAAATAATTTTTTTTAAATATTTGTTTTCATGCGAAACCCATTTTAAAGAATTATTATTTTGTTAAAGATAAAAATATCCAATATAAAAAGGTTCCCAAAATTGTCAAATTATTCTTTAAACGACATAAATAAATAGCGTCACGGTAACCCTGTTTCACATTTCCATGAGTTCATACATAAACAAGAAAAAAAATCATCACAATAGGCTTCTTCGTTGATTGCTTGTGTGACAGTATATTTTTTATTTATTTATATATATTTATATATCAAATCATTGACCTATTACTGGCTACCATTTGTTTGTGAGAGTTTTAATTATATTTGAAAATTATTATAGAGAATTATATATTAATTCGAGAATTTAAATTATTCTGATTAATTTTATTTTCGCTTAAATTTAATTCAAACAAACAACTTACAACATTTTTATTTCTAATAAATTTCAATTTTATTTCTGGAAATTTCTAAGGTTATTTGTTTTAATTTAGTTCAATCATATTTATTATAATACTTATACTCAGCCATAATATAAGTCAAAATTATACTTTTCTTTCGGTTCAGGACAATTTTCATTTTGTGCCACGAACAAATCTATTGTTGGGAAGTTTCGTGGAAGTCCAACCAGAAAGTACAAATATTCGTCGTGTAGTATAATTATCCGCGAACAGACCGATTGTTGGGAAGTTTCGTGGAAGTGTAGTGCAATTCCCCATAAATAAAAGGTTTTTGTTTTCATTAAACAGCTGATCTAAAAGCTAATCTATATTTAAAAGAGTACATTCTTTTGAACCGCCAAAGTTAAATATACATATTTCCGTTTTCAAAATTTCGCTATAATATTCCACAGAAAGAATTTGACTCAGTTTCTTTTAAATTCAATTGGTTTAGCTTTTCGCTTCAAGATTTCTTCACAAGTCGAAATATTCAGATTTCTTAATGATAAATATTTTCTTTCGAAATTAATTTTATGCGTTAAACTAAAATTTTATTTATTTATTCTCAAATTCAAGTTTTAATCAATTTTCTGTTATTAAATAAACATTTCAAAATAATTTTGGTGAAATTTGTATGAATTAGCAACGATTTTTTTTAATATTGAGCAGATATTTAGTTTTTTTGTGACTAATCTCTACATCAAGTGAAATAACTTTTTATAAATATTTTCATAATTTCGAGAGCTAGATCATTTTCTGATTTGATTTGATCTTTTAAGATAAAATACAAGAGTACATATACGACGTACTGCAATTGTATGAAAAAATTGTCCGAAATCTGTGATGAGCTTCGTACAGGGTCCTTGCCCCATCCAGAGCTTTTAATGCCAAACATTTCTGCTCCTGCTAATCCTGTTCCTAATATCCCTGCTTCTTCTAGTGCGTCACGAGAGTTTCCTACTTC
>NC_060949.1:2935232-2950689 GCF_022045245.1 Lucilia cuprina
GCAGTTTCTGACACTATGCGATTTTGATTCAGACACATACTCTCCTTCTTGATTTCGTTAAGGCGCTGTTGATAACTCATTTTTAAAAACTTAGGGCATTTGCGTATGGTATGTTCTTCTTTAGGACACAATTGACACTTTGGAAGAGAAAGTTGTGAATTTTTTTATGCGAATTTGAAATAGACATATTTTTGGGTTTCGGATCATTATTTTTAGAACTACATGAACCACGAATCTCGGAATCAGATTCTAGAGTCCTGCAGCGATTAGTTAAGAATTCGTCTAATTCTAACCACTTTGGAATTGAAGTTTTATTCTTTTAACTGTTGTTCCCACAATGTGATGGTGTTCTCTGGTAGTTTACTCGTACATATGAATATGAATATAGGATCCCAACTTCCGACATCTATATCATAAAGTTTCAGGATAGAGATACAAGAATTTATATCTCTTCTCTTTAATTGTTTAAGAGAGTTTCCTGATTCGGAATGAGAAGCCTTTAGGTTAAACAAGATCTTTAACTGACCATTAACCAATATCTTTCGGTTCTCATATCGCAAACACAAATTGTTCCATGCCATGTCGAATTCTTGATTTGTTATCGTTTGTTAAACGATTTTTCTGGCCACACCTGTGGTTTTCCGCGTTACGAAGTATAACTTCTCGAAATTGCTTGCCCGAGAGTTGGATACGACTGCGGTAAACATGTCTCGGAAGGTGGGCCAGGATGAATATTCACCATCAAATGTTTCGATCTCAACATGTGGCAAGTGAAAACTATGAGATTCGGAAGGAAACGAAGTAGGAAACTTTTGTGACGCACTAGAAGATGCAGGGATATTAGGAATAGGATTAGCAGGAACAGAAATGTTTGGCATTAAAAGCTCTGGATGGGGCACGGACCCTATACAAAGCTCATCACAGATTTCGGACAAATTTTTCATACAATTACAGTACGTCGTATATGTACTCTTGTATTTTATCTTAAAACACTCTACGTCAATTGGATCTTCAGTTTGGCCCCTTTCCTTCTCAATATCGGAAAAAAAACTTATCGTATGCTACCTTTATCGGACAAAAACTTATCGTATGCTACCTTTACTCGATTCCAATTGGATCTCAGTTCACCACGATGGACTTCGATGGTATGAACCGAATCCAAAGGAAACTTTTTTTTGTTAAGGTCAGCCTCAAATTCGACCAGGGTATCCGCAAAGCGAATAAATTTATCTAATGACATTTTGAATTTAATACGAACTAGCAAAAGTTGGAAAGCTTTTTTCGAAATTTTAGTTTAACGTATAACATTAATTTAGAAAGAAAATATTTATCATTAAGTAATCTGAATATTTCGACTTGTGACAAACAAATTAAAATTATTAAGTATAATTGAAATTAGAAATAAACTGCTAAAATGAAAAACTAAACCAATTGAATTCTGTGGAATATTATAGCGAAATTTTGAAAACGGAAATATGTATATATTTAACTTTGGCGCTTGAAACGAATATACTCTTTTAAATATGTAGATCTTATATCAGCGGTTTAATGGATACAAAAAACCTTTAATTTATGGGAAATTGCACTACACTTTCACGAAACTTCCAAACAATCGGTCTGTTTGCGGATAATTGTACTAGGTACACGACGAATATTTGTACTTTCTGGTTGGACTTCCACGAAACTTCCCAACTAGAACTGCATGAAATGATTTTTAAATGAAAAATATAAGATTTTAAATTTAACTATTTTATGTGGACTTTAAATTGATCTTAATCTAAACCCTAGAAAACGTTGTGTATAAAAATTACTGACTACGAATCTGTCAGCGTTTTAGTCGTAATTTCAATTAATTGGGAGTAAAGGAAAGGAGAAAAAAGGGGAACCGTGACGAACACCGAACGACTTGCAATTTTGTTTATTTTTGATTGATTTGTTGACTTACGGAAAAATTACGAAAAAATTGAGAAATACTCCTTGTGTTGATGTTTGTTGTTTGGATCTCGTTCCGTTGGGCTTTTGCTTATTTTCAGCTTTTATTTTTCTGTTATTATTGTTTATTATTTCGTATTATTTTATTATTATTTCTCTCCGATTTTCTTAATTACTTTCCCATATTTTGTTTCTTTACAAAAAATTTTCAATTATTTTATGTAATTATTGTGGTTGAATTGAAAAAAAACAACTAGTTAGAGTGCTATATTCGGCTGAGCCGAATCTTAAGTATCCTCCACCAACTACGTTTATATTAATACTTTTCTAATTGATCAAATATTTGTAGAAATGAGTTTTCTCATGGTTAAAGCGTGAGCGTGGCAAATTATAGACGAATCGTAAAATAATTTTTAAGCTAAATTTCTTTACAGAAAAGCTATATTTCAGTCAAATTTTGTATTTTTATCATAATTTAGTAACAATTAATGTGTGTTTAAGTGATTTTCTAAAGGGAACCTGTATGGGACCGAACGCACCCGTGTTATGAACCGATCGTGAAAAAAATCTTGAAATAGATTTTTTGTATACAAAACTATTATTTTTGCCAAATTATATATCAATAACTTTATTTGGTAATAAGTAATGTGCGTTTAAGAGTCCAATTATATATATAAAGACAAAATTTCAGAATTCTGTATCTACTTATATCACTACTTGGTAATAAATATTGTGAATTTATGTATATAAAAGCAATATTTTTGCTAAATGTATGGATATCAATATTTGGTTATGAGTTATGTGCGTTTTTTCTGATTTTCGTAAGGGAACATTGTATTTGTATTGTGTGTTTTTCTAAAAGGGACCTTGTATGGGAGCTTTGATCAATTATGGACTGATCGGAAAAACATTCCACAATATTATTTCTCTGTATATGAGCAACACTTGTGCCAAACTTTATATCGATATCTTAATTAAGTTATGAGTTATGCGCGTTTAAGTGATTTTCGAGAGGGGACCTTGTATGGGAGCTTTGACCAATTATGGATCAATCCCAAAAAAACTTTCATGGTTATATTTCTGTATATAATAGCAAGATTTGTATCAAATTTTATATGGATATCTTAATTTAGTAATGAGTTATGCTCGTTTAAGTGATTTCGGAAGGGGACCTATTATTTTCCTTTGAATGAATTCTATATAACAGTTTAACTTGTAAAGTTTTGTGAAGATATCAACATTGCTAAGGAAGTTATTAGCGAAAAACCAATTTTCCGGAAATATGAACTTTTGTATGGGAGGTATATGAAATTGTGGACCGATTCTGGCGATTTTCCCCATAGATCAAGCACTTATCTAAAAACAAACGTGTGGTGATTTGCATTGAATTATCTTGCAAAGTATCCAAGAAAATTTCATCCGAATGTGTAAAAAATGCGCTATTTATTTCGAGGTTGTTCCAAATTTTTGATTCATAACTTTTGATTCATAACTTGCTCATTTCAATACCAAGGAAAACGAAGAACATTTTGGGTGAATTTGGTTAAATTCTATTTCTTCGTTTTATAGTGAGCGAACGGACAGACGGACATTGCTAAATCGACTCAGAATTTGATAAGGACCCAGAATATATATACTTTGTTGGGTTTCGGATGAATATTTCTTGGTGTTACCCACGGAATGACAAAGTGAAGAATTGATGATTATGAAGAGTTGATGATAATGATGGTAATATTAATCCACAGAAATAATAAGAGAGATTTTCAATCTGGCTCGATGGGACCAAAAGTTTAGCTAAGAACCATTGGATGAAATGCTGGAAAGAAAATCACTCTTGAAAAGTAAATAAAATAATGTTAATTATTTAATTTGCTCAGAATATAATAGAATCGGAAATAGAAGATATAAAAAAATAAAACAGATTAGGGTATTAGAAGGAAATTCAAAATTCTTTATTTAGATGGATAGATTTACCTCTTTATCAGTCTAGGGTTAGAACAAAGAAGAACATAAAGTTTTTTTAGTTTACAAACCGGAAGCAGTGTTAGGACATGTTAGGCGGTTTGACATTTCTTGGGCATTAAATTAGAAAGAGATAAATAGTTATGTTGATAACTACTTATTTATCCACGTAAACTTCAGCTTTTGTGTACGTTGTATGGGAAAGTAAGTGGGATGATGTTGTAATGTTAATGACATGAATATGTCATGTTGTTGATGTAAACACAACTACTTGCATTATAAATTAACCTTTTTTTATTTATTTTTATTTAAAGAGAAGTTCTTTAAATAATAAAAACTAAATTAAAACGAATAATCGGGAATGGTAGACCATATGTGAGCATAACTAAAATAATTAAGTTTTTTTAATATATCATTTATATTAAATTTTGTCTAGGGGAATAATAACCCGATTTAATCCATTTTCTAACAACTTCGTCCTTCGTAAAATGAAACATATCAGGCTATTTTTATCGAAATATCCTGAAAATGTTGAATTGTAGTTTGATAACAAGTTGGATGGACAAGGCTAAACCATTATAGTACTGTAAGGCATAAATAGGATTTATAAACCGGTCACCCGATTAAACGAAACCCCGATTTTATTGCATGTTTCGGTTCTTAGAGAACCAGTTTTTTGAAGACATTGATTTTCGTTTAATCGAGTTATCCGCTTTTTATGTCTCCACCTTAAAGTATACAAATCAGCTTAGAATCACTTTCTGAGTCGATTTAGCTATGTCCTTCTTTCCGTCCGAGTGTCAATGTAAAGCTTGTGCGCGCGAGTTACGATGGAACTTGGCGCAGTCGTTCATCGAACCTAAATAAATATTTAATTTTTGTTATATTTGAACATCAAAATAAATTTAAAAACTAAAGTTTTTTAAATAAAGTATAAAAATACGTTATAGATTAATATTAGAAAAGTTCAACAGTTTATATAAAAGAAAGTTGACCTCATACTTATTATATTAGTGATACAAATATCATTAATAAAACATATTAAATGAACATTGCCAACAAGTATTTAATTTTCGTAATTATATACAATATATATTATAATACGCCATACAACAACTATTTTGTACAGTTTGTGACAAAACGAATAACAAAGAATTTTTCTACAATTGTTGATGACATTGATTTGAAAAAAAAATATACAACAACAAAATAGAACAGCAATACAGGATCATATCAAAGTATTAGATAATTTAACAAAACAAGTGAGATGCGATTCGTCTATGAAGATGTTTGGCATTGCTAGTCCAATTCTTGACTGGCCTTACCTTTTTATTAATAACTTCAATTCATTTATTCAGAACAAAGAGGAATCAATAACTCTCTTTAGATGCCGTACAATCATTATCGTAGCTTTACTCAGTAAAGCTATATAAGATTGTTATTTAATCCATTTTCTTACAACTTCGTCCTTCGTAAAATGAAACATATCAGACTATTTTTATCGAAATATCCTGAAAATTTTGAACTGTAGTTTGATAACAAGTTGGATGGACAAGGCTAAACCATTATAGTACTGTAAGGCATAAATAGGATTTATAAACCGGTCACCCGATTAAACGAAACCCTGATTTTATTGCATGTTTCGGTTCTTAGAGAACCAGTTTTTTGAAGACATTGATTTTCGTTTAATCGAGTTATCCGCTTTTTATGTCTCCACCTTAAAGTATACAAATCGTTGACAGACAAAGAAAAATTTTACTATTTAATATCATGCTTGTCCGAAGAAGCTTTAGGAACAGTAAAAGCTTTTCAGATTTCTGAAGAAAATTATCCCAAAGCTTTAGCTAGTTTAAAGAAGGTTACGACAATGAATGTTTGATATTTTTCACTCACTAAACCTTCGGCTTCTGCTTTGCGAAGCATGATTGATACTGTTTCTGCAATTTATGATTCTCTTTTATCTATAGGAGATGATAAAAAGATTACAAATGCTATTTTAATCCATTTAGTGATGTCAAAAGTAGATCCATGACCAAATCTAAGATTTCGAAAAGCTGCCACTATGGTCAGACTGTGAAGCCGCCTTGAACAAACGTATCAGCATATTGCTGCTGATGAATCTTCAAGTTCAAGCCGAGGTTTAATAAAACAAAACTGACAATTCTACAAAGAAAAACAAGTAGGAAAGTATAGTCGGGCATGGCCGACCATATGATACCCTACACCATGAGTATATTTTTTACAATTTTTACTTTTATAAAATTTTTTTTTTGTAAAGAAACTTTTATGTTGAATATTACCATAATTCCAAAATATTTAAGCCTTTATTGATAAAAAACTAAAAATTTCTAAATGAGGCTTTATATAGGTCAAATATGGGCCGATCCTCGGTAAATTTGGAAAAAGATATATTTCTAAATAACAGTTAGTTTTGTTGAGTTTCATTGCGATACAAATGGTTACAAGTCAATTTTAGACGTTTAAGTCAGTTTTTGAAGGAGGTTTGTATGGGGGCTAGGGTCAAATATAGGCCGATCCTTACGAAAATCTGCAGTATCATTTATACTTATATAAAACTTATTTGTGCCAATTTTTAGAGAGAAAGCAGAATATTTGACGTAATTATAGATAAAAAGTTCAAATCGGGAGGTACGGTTGTATGGGGGCTAGGTGAAATAATGGACCAATTTCAACCATTTTCAATAGGATTCGTCCTTGTGCCAAAAAACAAGCTTGGTCCAAATTTCATCAAATTATCTTGAAAATTGCGGCCTGTACCTTGCGCACAAGGTTTACATGGACAGCCAGCCAGCCGGACAGACGGACGGACGGACATGTCTTAATCGACTCAAAAAATGATTCTGAATCGATCGGTATACTTTAAGGTGGGTATTGGACCAATATTTTTGTATGTTACAAACATCAGCACAAACGTATAATACCCTCCCCACTATAGTGGTGTAGGGTATAAAAAACTATATTATTAAATACTGTAAAGTGTGCAAAGGGCAAAATATATAAGACATCCGAAAAGAAACCGAAATTTGTCGAACTCCAATACCATCGAATCCAGGAGAGATTCTACATTTAGACATCTATGCAACTGATCGAGAATATTTTTTGACCGCAGTTGATAAATTCTCTTAATTTGCTATTGTAAAAAATATTCAATCTCGAAGAATAAAACCAGCTTTATCCAAAATATTTATCATATTCAAGGATACATAGACCGTCATTTGTGATAATGAGAAATCGTTAAATTCAGAAACAAACAGAAGTTTTCTAAGAGACAGTTTCGGAGCAACAGTATTTGCAGTACCACCACTTCATAGATTTTCTAACGGACAAGTCGAAAGCTTCCACAGTACACTTACAGAAATAGCGAAGTGTATTCGTTTGGAACAGAGTTCTATTAAGACTATGGAATTAGCAGCTCTGAAATATAACAGATCAATACATTCTACTATTAAATTGAGACCAATCGATGTTATTAATTTGTCCTCGAATAAATTTAGAAATAGTATAAAAAATAGGGTAATATTTAAACAAAAAACTGACTTAGAATATCACAACAGAAATAGAACAGTGAGAACATTTTATTCAGGCGAAAAGGTATTTGTAAAAGTGAACAGGCGTCTGCTATCTTTTTCAAATTCGGTCTCTTTAGGGAAAAAACGGGTAAAACTGCATTTTGGTACTTTTTTGCACCCCATGTATCTTTTAAACCAAAGAACCTACAAAAAATATTTTTAGCTTGTTCATAACTTAATGAAAAAATAAAAATACATATTTAGTACTTTTTGGATATTCGTACGCTTAAGGGGGGAAATATGTAGTTACTTTTAGTACTTTTTTCATAAAAGGGACTTTTTGTACTTTTTGAAATTTCTATAATATTGAACCTAGAAATATGATATTAAGCATGTATGGCCCGGATTAAGTGAGGACTTATAAAAGGTGACATTTTGATAATTTTTCGTCCCTCAAAAAGTACTTTTGAAATTTGTATAATATTGAACTTAGAAGCATGAAAAATTTACTTTTAGATTTTTTGCATAATATTGAACCTAGAAATGTGAAATTAAACATGTATTGCCCGGATTACGTGAGAACCTGTTAGTTTTTAATTTCAAACTTACATTATTCGCATAAAAAATTATTGTACAATAACTCACAATCTACTCTCATATAATTGAAAACGTTTTAAATACTTTTTTCTATTCATTAAAAAATATATTTGCAAAACAAAGTGGAAAATTATTTTATTTTAACAAAAAATGCAAATCATATTTTTTTGCTGTGTATTTTTTGTATGTTTGGATTCCAAACATACAAAAAAATACACAGCTGAATAAAACCAAATACATCTCTACACACACACGTGTACATCTTTTTCTATATACAGTGTTGTTGTTGCTTTTTTAACAATTTTTGATGAAATTTTCAGAGGTTGTCTCAGATTTTTGCTCATATCTCCGTTATTTATAGACCGATTTTACTGATTTTAAATAGCGATCTTCTCGAAAGCATGTCTAATAGAATTATTGAAGATTCGGATCTCGCCAATATCTGGGGACCTCTAAAAACTGATTTCAACAGACAGACAGACGGACATGGCTTAATCGACTCCGCTATCTATAAGGATCAAGAATATATATACTTTATATGGTCGGAAAATTATATTATAGAAATTACAAACGGAATGACAAACTTATATATACCCTTCTCACGAAGGTGAAGGGTATAATAAAGGGACTTTTCTGTAATTTTTCGTTCTACACAGGCAGTTTTTTTTTGAGTTTTCTTTAAATTAAACCTAGAAGCATGAAATTAAGTATGTAGATCCCGGAGTAAATGGGAATCTATAACAAGGGACTTTTTCGTACTTCGACTGTACTTTTTAAGTTTTCTATTAAATTTAACCTTGAAACATGAAATAAGCATTTAGAGCCCGGAGTAAATGAGAATCTATAAAAGGGCATTTTTGGTACTTTTTCGTTCTACAAAAGGTACTTTTTGTTTTTTTGTATAATATGGAACCTAGAAACGTGAAATTAAGCATGAAGAGCCCGGAGTAAATGAGAATCTCTAAAAGAGGACTTTTTGGTACTTTTTCGTCCTTAGACTGGAACTTTTTGAGTTTTCTAAAAAATTTAAAATAGAAACATGAAATTAAGCATATAGAGTCCGGAGTAAATGATAATCTATAAAAGGGGACTTTTTGGTACCTTTCGTTCATCAAAAGAAATTTTCTATAATATTGAAACCTAGAAACATGAAATTAAGCATTTAGAGCCTGGATTAAGTGAGATTCTATAAAAGGGCACTTTTTGGTACTTTTTCGTTCTTCAAAAGGTACTTTTTGTGTTTTTTATAATATTGATCCTAGAAACATGAAACTAAGCATGTGGAGTTAATTAGAATCTATAAAAGTGGGCCCTTTGGTAGACATAAAACTAAGCAATCAGGGACTTGAGTGAATGAAAATTTAAACTGGAATATTTTCTGGAAAATGAAATTAAATAAAATAGGTCTTTTGGTACTTTTTCGCACTTCACTGGTACTGTTACTTTTAGAAAATTGAAAAAGGATACTTTGGTACTTTTTTGTTCTTATACTAATTCTTTCTTATAATATTGAACCTAAAATTGGACATGCAGCTTCCTGATTGTATAAAAATCTGTATGTGATTTTTTTAGTTTCTGGTTGAAAATTAAACATGCGTCATCCTGATTTAATGAAAATATATAAAAAGGCACTGACTGCATGGTACTTTTTATACAAGGGTATAAAAAGTATATATATATATATATATTATATATATATATATATATATATATATATATATATCATATATATATATATATATATATATATATATATATTATATATAATATAATATATATATATACTATATATATATTATATATATATATATATATATATATATATATATATATATATGTGGACTAATAAATTTACAAAAGGTTCCATATAAAATACACAATAATATAATAAAAAGGCTAATTTTGCAAAATATTACATAAAAATGTGTTTTTCTCGAAATCCGCTGAATTCAAATTGCAGGTACAGGCAAACTATAAGAAGTATTGACCTAATTTTTTTAATATTTTATTCCCTAATCTGTTGTCCATAAATCCCTATGAGTTCTCCCAAATATATTGAAAATTGTTTAACAAAGTATCAAAAACCGTTAAAAATATCAAAATTTTTCGACCACAGCTGAGAACAGGTTTACGTAAGTAACTACAGATGTATTTTAAGTAATACAATTGTTTTATTAGAATATTTTAAAAAATATGTTTATTTTCTTATCACATTTCGAATTCAAGTGCTGTAAGACACGATAATGGCCTGGGGAATTTTAATAACTTTACGATTCTTTGACAATAAAATGCAAAACAAATTGTTTAATGACAAATCTTTTGTGAAAACTGAAAAAATGGCATATTATCCCATGTAAATGCATCTTCAAACTTCAGAGCCGTTGCGGCACCAGTTAACGTAATCCTATTGACCTAATTTTTACACGACTCATTTTTATTACCCATAGAACAATTCAAGGGGGGCGGCCCGTAGGATAAAATTTTTTTCAGAACAACAAATAATGGTTATTTATATAGAATAGTTATAAAACATATAGCAACATAACATATAATGGTTATTTGTAGGTTTAATGGCTGTTAGTAACATAATATGTTTTCATCATTCATTACCATAATAATATAAATAATTATTTTTCAGTGAATCATACTCAAAGTTATAATTGCCATAAAAATGAAAATATTTATAGTTACAACAATATTGTTTAAATAGAATAAAATAATAATTGTATTGTTTTTTATAACAATATATTGTTACAGTGAACCTAGTTTAGTTATTGTTACCATGTCGAACTATTTTTTTCTCTTGTGTATATGTACCTACATACATATACACGATGTCCTTTCATATGTATCCATATTACACTGTCCGACAAAAAGAAAAAAAATCGCTAGACAAAAACCGGATGATATACGTTCGATGCTAAAAATTTAAGGAAAAAAATCTGCGTTTTTAGTTTTTCATTTCGTAATTTTGTGTCCCATCAAACGTACTTCAACATTTTAAAAAGAACATTTTTCAAAAAATATTTTAAAATACCTTACTAATCAAACAAAGTCATATTAGGTGTCAAGACAACAAGAAGGGTTGGGAAATATTTTGTGTTATTATACCCTTCACCTTCGTGAGAGGGTATATATAAATTTATCATTCCGTTTGTAATTTCTATAATATAATTTTCCGACCCTATAAAGTATATATATTCTGGATCCTTATAGATAGCGGAGTCGATTAAGCCATGTCTGTATGTCTGTCTGTTGAAATCAGTTTTCAGAGGTCCCTAGATATCGGCGACATCCGAATCTTCAATAGTTCAGTTAGACATGCTTTCGAGAAGATCGCTATTTAAAATCAGCAAAATCGGTCTATAAATAACGGAGATATGAGCAAAAATCCGAGACAACCTCTGAAAATTTCATCAAAAAAGCCACATTTTTTCATGCTTTGTTAAAAAAGCAACAACAACACTGTGAATTGGATAAAGATGTACATGTGCGTGAGTAGATGTATTGGTTTTATTCAGCTGTGTATTTTTTTATGTTTGATGCTGTTGGCGTCATTGAGTTGGGTATTTTCTTTTTGTTTTGTTTTTGTAAATTCCGTTCGTATATTTTGATGTAGGTTGGTTTTATTGCGTTGTTGTTTATTTCGTTTTTCTGTGTTTTTCGATATGTGAGTATAGATGTCTGTTGTTTTATATGCCTTGTGAATTTTGTTTTTTTATTTCGTTTAGCGCTGTTGTTGTACATTTTGTTTTTCTTTTAGTTTAGTAATAATGTAGACGGGAAAAATTTAAAATTTATAAAACTAATATGTTTAAATTACACTATGGTGAAAGGTATATAAGATTCGGCACAGCCGAATATAGCACTCTTACTTGTTTTTATTTATACTGTTAGGATGGAAATCTGTGAAAAATGCCCTTTAAAATTCTTATCTTTAAAAATCTATGAAAATTTTCAATATTATTTAAAAAAAATGTTGAAATATTGTTTTTATACATCTTTTGATGCTGACAGAATAAAAATAAAAAGAAGTAAGAGTGTTGTATTCTGCCACGTCGAATCTTCTGTACCCACCATATATATCACCATATATATATAATATATATATATATATATATATATATATATATATATATATATAATATATATAAATATATATATATATAGATATATATATATATATATATATATATAATATATATATATATAATATATATATATATATATATATATATATCGCATTAAAGTAAATTTTACATAAATTTTATATTCTGGGTTGATTCTTTGATTATTTTAATGAAGACAACTGACTATTTTAACATGGCGATGTCCTACGCAGTAGTCAACTGTCCGACTCTCCATGACTTTTCAACTAGCTTACAGTTAGTTACTAAAAAGTCAAGTAATAGTATTCCCTACTACTATTAATTAAATATATTTAAAATTTAGCTACTAATTGCCTACATTATATTTCGCTTTACTATAAGTTATGATATTAGTTCGTTAAAATTAATACACATCAGTTTTCTGCAGAGGAACTAACAATAACACCTGTATCCATAAAATTATGAATGATTTGTTCATTATAACACCTGTATCCATAAAATTATGAATGATTTGTTCATTATTTCCATGATCCCATTGATCCAAATCTAAAATAAGTTTTAAAATGTTATGAGTAATGCTAACTATTGATGTATTGTATTTACAGTATTAATCAGCAGAATTTAGAATTTAGGGACCGAGTTTTGAAATATTTAAACTTTCATCATTAATTTTTCCAATTTACTGACTCTAATTTCACAACGTATACAAGAAAATGACAAAAATGTAAAAAAAAATCCAAATAAAAAAGAAACATGAGAAAAAATGTCGAAACAAAATGCTCTCCAAATAATTTTTGGGAACTCCCGCATTATATATTAGTTAGCTTGTTGCTAGTCTTTAAAAGTCGGCTGTTTATGTTAATAGATACCAAATTCTGGAACATTTCTGCATTACATTGTTGTTCGTTTATAGTCAGTCTACTAAAATTGCTTGTAGTTAGTATTTTAAAGACGGACGTTGCCAAATACAAAATTTCGGGACAGCTCTGCATTACATTGTAGTTAGTTTATAGTCAGTCTGTAAAAGTAAACTAGAAATGATTTTTTCTCGTAGTCGACTACAAAATTGCTTGCAGGGTATCTACCATACAATTATCATATGTGTGTGAACATTCCAAAATGTCAACTATTATAAAGCTAAATCATATTTTGGGCGTTACTAAAATATTAAAGAAAATGGTGTTTGTAACGTTCATTAAATTTTGCATTTGCAGCTGAATTAAGCTATTGTAATATTGGAATATTTTATTCAAAAACGTGATAAAACTTATTTTAAAATAAATATTTGATCAATTACAAAACTAATAATATAAAAACAGCTGGTTGAGGGTATTTAAGATTCGGCGGTAAAGTCATTTTCTGAGGGGGACTTTATATGGGGGTAGGGTCAATTATGGACCGATCCTTATAAAATTCTACAAAGAGATTTATGTTCCCATAAAACAAGTTTGTGCCGAATTTCACCGCTATTGATGCTTCTGTTAGCCAGTTATGGGCGGTAAATTCATTTTCTGAAGAGGGACTTATATGGGGGCTAGGCGAAATCGTGGACCTATATTGCTCATTTTCAATACCTAACAAACTGCATCAACTATAAGTATCTATGCAAAATTTCTCGCTAGCTACTAGAGTATTCAATTATTCGGGTTTTTGTCTTATTCGGTTTATTCGACAAATAATTATTTAAGGTTTTACGTTAGCCGGTTAATAATCGGATAATTAAAAATTATTCGGATATTCGAATAAAAGGAAACTAGATGTTATTATTGCTTTTAACAATAATTTTCTTCTATACACCCTGTAACAATTTTGAAAAAACATGGAAAAGTTGACAAGCATGTGAAAATAGATTCCACTTATAGATCCGCGTATTCCGATTTTTATGTTCTTATAAAAAGATTTCAAAGTTTAAAGGACTACAAACGAATATTTAAAATATTTATATGTATTTTATAATGCTAATATTGATCAAATGAAAGCTGGGAATCTGTACATTCTATCTATATTATCTACTTTTCTCACTTAGAGAAAAAATGAAAAAATTGAATTAAAAAAGGTTTTATTTTCGACTCAAAAACTTTTAACTACTTTTTTGTGACAAATTATCTTTAAGATTTCCAATTCTTTCTAGATAATTTTGATGATTTGAAATAAATTATATTATTTCGAAGCAGAGGAACTCAGCTTCATTTGAAATTAATAATAATACCAACTTTTTAATATAAATTTGGAATTTCATCTTTTGAAATTGGATGTCTATTAAACTTTAAAGTCCTTTTACAGGAGCATAAGAGCTGATTGTGAAAAACTGAGTACACAGAGTTTATACTAATGGTCCACAGTTTCTTTTACGCATAGATTTTTTCATGTTTGAAAATAACTTTTGCACGGTTTATAAACAAAAATAATTTTTTTACTTCTTTCACTTCAATTCTTTGTTTAGTTTTTTATCAAATACTAGAAATTATTCGTGTTTATGTGAAATGCTTTTCTATATAAAGACATTACTGTTTTTAAGATTTTCAACGAGTTCTAGAATTCATACGTTCCATTGAACACTAGTTCAACTATAACTGTTGCTGAAAAATAATTAGAAATACTTAAGAACACAATAATTTTCCAAAAAAAAAAACTGGTTGTAAAAATGAAAGCGATATAATTATTTCCATAATTTCTTTTCAAAAATCATCAAATAAATTTTTTTTATTATAGAAAAATGATTAAGAAATTAAGAAAAGAAGAAAATTTATTATAAAAATATAAAATTTTGTAGAAAATACATAGTAATTTTACTGCTAAATAGTGAGTTTTTCTTAATCTATTAATTGATAGAAATTATTCGGCTTATTCGTTATTTGAAATTTGACAATTTTCATTTATTCGAACGATTAATCGTCAAAAATTAATCGATTAAGCGAATGACGATTAATCGTTTGAATACTCTACTAGCTACTTCCATTTGGACCCTATAGTGTTTTCAACAGACGGACGGATGGCTACATAAGGACCCAGAATATATATATTTTTATGGGTCTTAGACGAATATTTCGATGTGTTACAAACGGAATGACAAAAACAATATACCCCCCATCTTTTTTGATGGTGGGTATAAAAACGCCACTACGTCACTTTCACCAGTTTTAATGAAATTATTTCAAATTTCACAAAATTTGTAAATCCAAACGTGAAAAATGCTTGGAGGACTATTACTTTCCTAACATAAAAAACAAGTAGGAAAGTATAGTCGGGCATGGCCGACCATATGATACCCTACACCATGAGTATATTTTTACAATTTTTACTTTTATAAAATTTTTATTTTTTGTA
>NC_060949.1:2950789-2952038 GCF_022045245.1 Lucilia cuprina
ATAAACAGATCAAGAAACCGAGACACTTGAATACTTCTTTCGATACTTGAAAAAAAGATATAAAGATAAGAAATAGGGTAGGGGAAAGAACGGAGCCTTGCGGTACACCTGAGTTAATCTTGAACTCCTTTGATGAGATCCCATCTATAACAACTCGTATAATGCGATCTCTGAGAAAACTCGAAATAAATCGAGAGAAGTTATTACCGACACCAAATGCAATTAGTTTTGATACAAGTGCACCATGTAACACTTTATCAAACGCCTTTGAAACATCTAGAGCCACCACTTTACTTTCGCAAAAATGGTGAATGGAATGACACCATTTCTCCGAAAGGAAGGCTAGCAAGTCTACCGTAGAGCGACCTCTACGAAACTCATTAGTCGTTAGGTAAATTGTTGGTCTCTAAATACTTGACAAGATGGAAATTGACCATAAATATAAAAAGTGCTGAACAAATCGCTATTAGACGGTAATTTTCAGAATTATTAGTCTCTCCCTTTTTAGTACTCGGCGTTCCATTATCTCATGCTGAAACCAAATATGCAACCAATGAAAGATAACTTTAAGCAATTGTATGGTCAATTAGGAAGTTAAGTTAGAACATAGTTGCTGATGTCTTGTCCCGGCAATTTATAAATATTTTTAATGAAAATATCTCCGAAACTGATACAGCGTGTGAGACTGAGAAAATCATTAGAACAAATATGAGGGATATCAGAACAAATTTTAAAGGTAGAGATTCCCAGGAATCAACATGTTTAACTTTTGGCACTGTTCATAGTGAAGCATTCCAAACTGAGGTAATAAAAAGTAAGATTGTTATATTCGGCTGTGCCGAATCTTATATACCTACCATCAAACCTCGTTTGACTCGAATGAAACTTACTTATGTCGAATTTCATCTATATACTCGTATTTTTAAGCCAGTTATAAGCGTTAAAGTAATTTTCTGAAGGGAACCTTATTATAAAATTTGGTAGACAGAATTTGGTTCTTATTAAATTTATTTGTGTCCAATTTCATTGCTACACTCGTATTTTAAAGCCATTAATGAGTGTTGCAGTCATTTTCTGAAGGGAACCTTATATGGGGGTAGGGTCATTCATGGACTGATCCTCATAAATTTTTTTAGATAGATTTTGACGTATGAAACTTACTAATGTCGAATTTCATCTATATACTAATATTTTTAAGCCAGTAATGAGCCATGAAATCATTTCCTAAAGGGGACCTAATAGGGGGGGG
>NC_060949.1:2952138-2980793 GCF_022045245.1 Lucilia cuprina
GGTCCTAAAATAAAGAAAAAAATTGTGTCTTTGATGTACCATGTAGATTTTTTTCATTCTGACCCTGCAAAAGGTAAAATTTCGGCCATAAAAGACCAACTTTTGAAACTTAGGCAAATTGCTCAGAAATTGGATAGAATTGAGAAAGTTGTTATTTTTTTATTTATCGTGATAATTAAGCACAAACCAAGTGATCATCATGTCAGAAAACTCTTTCCCAGCGAGAAATACCCCATAATATACGCAAAAAGAACAATTCAACTTTGAGTTTAATAAATACAAAAGCTCAGATTGGCGTTTCAGTGCCTAAAATAACAGTGTGGGGGACAATTTCAGAAATAAATAATGCAAAATAATTAAAAATTATGCAAGTTCCGTGGTTTCTACCCCACCATGTTACTCCAAAGCTCCAGTTCGCGAAAGAAAATATGCAAGCAAATTACATCCAAGTATGACTTTATCTATTATTTTTGTAAATGGGAAAATAACTATAAATTTTACATCAGTTTATATTTTCGAAGAAAAAAAGTGGAATCCAGATAAAAAAATAAGGATATTGGAGAGATATGAGCAAGGATTCAGTACACTTTCCCAAGAGAAATTTTGGCGATGGTCTGACTCTAATTCCAATTTCATTCATGTAAAATTAACAGCACGTCCTACGCCAGAACTCTAGTAATTAATTTTGTGCTTTTCATGACACAAAGTCCAACAAAAACTAAATTTTCAGCAAGAAAATGCTTTATACCCAACATAAGAGTTTTCAAAAACTGGTTTAACGCCAAAAATACACCTGCTTTAAAGTGGTCAACAGTGCTTACTAGATGTAAAGTCCACGGAAAGTCTTTAGGGGATACAACCCAATCGAGTTTACTTAGGAAATCAACGAACGAAAGCCTTAATTTACGAAAAAATGTAATTTCACATGAATCATCAAATATTGATCAAAATATAATAAAAACTTTAGTAAAAATTGTGAATTCTGGAATATTTAATCTTCTAAAATATAAGGGAATTACCAAATAATTTTTTAAAATTGTGTTTAATTTTTAAAAAATAATGAAGTGTTTTTATAATTTTGAAACACAGACAAACTTGTTATTTGAAAAATATTCGAAATTACGAAAGAAATGAAGATAAATTGCACATCGATGAAAAGCACATTCAAAGATGATCATGTTTCCAAAATAATTTATAAAATTTATTAAATATTTTAAAGAAAAATATTATAATAAAAAGTGTTCTTATAATTCTGAAACACACCTTACATTGGTACTTTTACCAACCGTACTGGTAAAGGTCTCTTCTCATCATGCTAGGTGCTTACTGGACTCAGCATCTACGGTTAGTCGCGTCTCAAAAGGGTTCGTTGATAAGTTAAGATTAACCGCATTCAGTCTACATGAAGAGACATTCTGTCCTATTGTTCTAAAATCTAGATTCAATTCGAGTTCAAAAATCGAGGGAACCTTTAGGGTAGATAATCGGATAGCTCTCCAAACTCCGTCAGAATCCCTTTCTGAACACTACAAAACCCATTTTCGCGATATGTTCTTAGCCGATTCCAAATTCTATGAATCGGCTTCAATTGATATGGTAATCGGTGCTGATCTTTATCCGAAGATAATTCTAGAAGGGGTTTTTTCGAAAATAGGCTTTCCTACTGCTCAAAGCACTATATTCGGGTGGACTATTTATGGTCCTTGTTCGCTTTAGATTCGAAATGCACTTTCAGGCATGCAAAATACAAAACGTATCATTTAAAACACAGAATTTCTTATTTTTGAATTTGTATCTATTTCTGTTATATTAAAATTGTTTTAATTTTTTTATTATTTCAATATTTGTAAACTAGAATGTAAGCATTTGAATTACAGTAAAATTGAATTTAAATTTTTATAATTACTCTCTTTCTTCCTTTTTCACAGCAGTATTTAGACATGGCATGGCACCTTTGTTCATTTGCACGTATCCTGCAAGACGGACGGCAATGTTTACGCCAACAACATGACATATTCATGTCATTAACCCTACAACTTCAGCCCACTTGCTTTACCATACAACGTAAACAAAAGCTGAAATTTACGTGGATAAATAGTTATCAACATAACTATTTATCTCTTTCTAATTTAATGCCCAACAATAGAGAAATGTCAAACGGCCTAACATGTCCTAACACTGCTTCCGGATTGTAAACTAATTACTACTCTAAGTTCTTCTTTGTTCTAAGATTATTAACATTATTTTATTTACTTTTCAAGAGTGATTTTCTCCCCAGCATTTCATCCAATCGTTTTGAGCTAAACAAGCTCAAATCAAACATGTCCAAACAAAAACGATCAAAACTTAATCTGATTCAAAAACAACAAATTCTAGATCCGTTGATTCAAATAAATGCTGAAGTTTACGTGGATAAATAGTTATCAACATAACTATTTATCTCTTTCTAATTTAATGCCCAACAATAGAGAAATGTCAAACGGCCTAACATGTCCCCACAAAACCTCCAACAACTCTCGTTTGTTTTTCCCAAAGAAGATCTATGTGGTTCTAATTTTCTCAAATATCATGATTGCAGTGCGTCAAAAACTCTCGGCATTTGTTGGAATGCACTGACTAATTCGTTCACATATACTTTTGAATATATACCTCAAGAAACAAAAATAACCAAACGCAAAATCGTATCTTCATTAGCCAAATTGTTGGATCCAGCTTGCTGGATATCACTCGTAGTGATTAAAGGCAAAATTCTTATTCAGCAATTATGGCTGGAACGAATCGATTGGGATGATTTTGTTAGTGCAGATTCTCTCCGAATCTGGAATGAAATCGTAAGATATCTCTTGCATATAAATTAAATCCAAATTCTTCGTTGGATTCAGTTCACTCCCGTTGATACTATTCAAATTCAAGGATTCTGTGATGCCTCCAAATTGCGTATTGTGCAGCAGTATATATTCGAATATAAACATCTTCTCCTGTTGTCTTTTCGCATTTGCTATTTTCCAAAAGTAAGGTTGCACAATTAATTACTCTCTTTCTTCATTTACAACTTTACCTCGGTTAGAATTTTCGGGCGCAGTCATGCTAGCTAAATTAGTACAATATACGATATCTTCCCTTAATGTGGAAAATCACGAAATCATTTTATGGTGTGACTCATTGTTTTAGGATGGCTAGCTAAGCCACCTTCGACCTGGAAAGAAGTCTATGTTTCTAATCGTGTAAGCCAAATCCCTAAACTACTGCCAAATGCAAAATGACGCCATGTTCCAACTCATTGCAATCCCGCTGATCTAGGTTCCAGATGATGCAGACCACAGGACTTAATCAGCAACCAACTTTGGTGGCAGGGTCCAGCATGGCTTACAAACCCGATTTCGGAATGGCCACAGAATAATCCGTTGAATACCACGAAATCTCCCGAAATTTCTATTCTTAAACAAACAGAATCCCAAAGCTTAACTGTTCCCATCAGTAGCTTTTAAACTACAGTCTCTTTCGTAGACATTTTTAAAAGATTCTCCCCCTACACGAGGTCGTTAAAAGTTCTTGCATACATTTTACGATATATTCGGCGTTTTAAACTTCTCAACTCAGTCAACAGGAAGTCAATTCTGTAAAGTCCAGATTAATAATGTTAGCTCAGAAAGAATTCTACCGGCGTGTATATGAATTGCTCTCTGAAAATCAGCCCATTCCAAAAGACAGCTCTTTATTCACATTAAATTCATTTCTAGACTCCAAAGGTCTTTTAAGAGTCAATGGTCACCTTGCCAATTCTTTATTATCTTACAACGTGCGTTTCCCAATCATTGTACCCCGAAATTCACACTTTTGTAACTTATATTTATTCCATTTGCAAGAGATTCTAGCCCATGGAGAATGAACCTAATGTGTCGGATGATACAAACCGAATTTTATATATCTCGTCTTAAACTCAAAGTTAAAAAACATTAGCCTGATTTGTTGGCCGCCGTGGTCTACCACACAAACTAGTCTCTGACAATGGTAGAAATATTGTTGGTTCGAATCGAGCTTTACGCAAGGAATTTACTACTTTTATAAACTCCGTTTCTCAAGACATTGCTAAAAAATACATAACTCATGGGTTTGAGTGGTCTTTCATTCCCCCAGGCTCACCACATGGAAGGACTTTGGGAAGCGGCGGTCAAAAGCTTTAAATTCCATCTAAAGCGGGTTGCAGGAGCCCATCCGTTCACATTTGAAGAGTTTACAACGGTATTAGCCCATATTGAAGGAGTATTGAATTGTAGGCCCATATCCGCTCTCTCTGAAGATCCAGCTGATCTTACCGCGTTGACCCCAGAACACTTTGTCCATGGCGGTCTAATTATGGCTTTACCAGAACCAAACAATTAAAATCTTTCCTTAATAAATCGATGGGAAAAACTAAAAGCGGTTAACCAAAAGCTTGCGATCGAATGGAAGCAAGAATACTTAAAATCACTCCATAAGAGATATAAATGTAAGTTTTAAACGCCTGATATAAAAATAGGAGATTTTGTAGTAGTAATTGACGATCTTCTGCCACCATGTGAATGGCGTTTAGGCAGAATAGAAAAAATACACAGAGGTTGTGATAATTATGTTCGAGTAGTTGATGTTCGTACAAAAGGCGGCATCATCACTCGTCCCATCTACCAACGTCCAAACTATCGACTAATTACTTATTAACACTTTTATCCCACATTCCTATATCCTATCATAATCGTTTTTTCCCATTTCCATTCTCATTACTTTTTAAATCAACATTACTCATACGTTTTCTCCTTACAGCATGCGAGATCAATCACCCAGAGACCCAACAGTGCACTAGTGGCGACTCTGTGACCGTTACGATGGAGTCAGCAGAGCGTTTTATGGTGGCCCGGCGGTATGAATACTGCCTCAACTGTTTGGCCAGCACGTACAATGTTTACAGTTGCGATAGCCCCGATACCTGCATGTATTGCGGTCGGCTACACCACACGCTCCTTCACCCAAGCCGTCATCCCCGAGTCACTGCACCAGAAGGCAGTGCCCAGAATAGACTGGGCGAACGTCAACTGGTCCGTCCTATCCACCGAGACTACCGCCATCGTTTGAACCCTCATCGCCGTCGCCTAACGAACTCCCCAAACCATCGCACCATCACAATCCATCGTCGCAACACCACTAGTTCCCATCGTCATCGTCATCGTACCGCCAACACCAATCATCAACATCATCGTCGTCACACCACCAACTTCCACCGTCGCCGAACCAACACTTCCAGCATTAGAACTAGTCGCCAACATCAAAGGCGTATAAACAGCACCACCATATCTCGGCCAAACAACGTTCCACCCGATATGCCCAACCGTGTCATCTCTGAGGCAATTCTTTCACTGGCCGCCGTCCTATGCGCTACCTCAAACAATTAGGATGCACATGTGCAACGAGGGGCGCCATGTCCAAATTAGCATTATGAATTGAATTGTATTGAATTTATTTTAGCTTAAATTTTTATTATTATTTCATTATATTACCTAATTGAATTTATATAAAACTAGCAAATACCCGGTGTGCTTCGCTAACCCAGTCGAAATTAAATACATAATAACCAAACAAATTATTTATTTTCTAGGTTCAGTATTATAGAAATTTCAAGAAGAACGATAAAGTTCCAAAAAGTCCCCATTAATAGGTTCTCACTTAATCCGGACTCTATATATTTAATTTCATGCTTCTAGGTTTAATATAGTAGAAATTTCAAAAACTAACTTTTGATGAACGAAATAGTACGAAATAGTCTCCCATTATGGGTTCTTACTTAATACGGGCCATACATGCTTAATTTTATGTTTCTAGGTTCTGTATTATAGAAATGTCAAAAAGTACCTTTTGAAGATCGATAAAGTACCAAAAAGTCCGCTTTTATAGGTTGTCATGTAACCCGACTTTACATACTTAATTTTATGCTTCTAGATTCAATATTATGGAAATCTCTTAAAGCACATTTATACCAAAAAGTCCTTTTTTATGGGTTCTCACTTAATCCGGGCTCTACATACATAATTTCATGTTTCTAGGTTCAATATTATAAAAATTTCAAAAACTACCTTTTTATGAACGAAAAGTATCGAAAACACCGCTTTTATGGGATCTCACTTATTCCGGGCCATATATGCTAAAATTCATGTTTCTAGGTTCAATATTATAGAAATTTCAAAAAGTATCTTATGAAGAACCAAAAAGTTCCAAAAATACCCCTTTTATCGGATTTCACTTAATCCGGGCCACATATGCTGAATTTCATGTTTCTATGTTCAATATTATAGAAATTTTAAAAAGTAGCTTTTGAAGAACCAAAAATTACCAGAACTACACTTTTTATGGGATCTCACTTAATCTTGGCCATACATGCTTAATTTCATAATTCTAGGTTCAATATTACTGAAATTTCCAGAAGACCTTTTGAAGAACCTAAAAGTACCAAAAATATCCCTTTTATCGGATCTCTCTTAATCCGGGCCATATATGCTTAATTTCGTGTTTCTATGTTCAAAATTATAGAAATATAAAACGTACCTTTTGAAGAACCAAAAAGTTCCAAAATGTTCTCTATTTGAGGTTCTGACATAATCCGGACAATACATGTATAATTTTTGCGGATCTCACTTAATCCGGTCCATACATAAATAATTTCATGTTTCTAGGTTTAATATTATAGAAATTTCAAAAAGGACCTTTTGAAGAACGAAAAGTACCAAAACGTTCTCTATTTGAGGTTCTGACATAATCCGGGCAATACATGTATAATTTCACATTTCTATGTTCAATATTTAAAAAAAAAAATAAAAAAGTAAATTTTTAATGTTCTAGGTTCAAAAAGTATTTTTGAGGAACGAAGAATTATCAAATATGTCCCCTTTTATGGGTCGTTACTTAATCCATAATTTCATTTTTCTAGGTTCAATATTATAGAAATTTCAAAAAGTACAAAAACGTACAAAAAAGTCCCCTTTTATGCAAAAAGTAAGTACATTTTTCAACCCTTAAGCGTTCAAATATCGAAGAAGTACTAAATACGTGTTTTTATTTTTCGTTAAAAATATTTTTTGTATGTTCTTTGGTTTAAAAAAAACATGGGGTGCAAAAAAGTACCAAAATGCAGTTTTTACCCGTTTTTTTCCCTAAAGGGGCCAAATTTGAAAAAAGTACCAGACGCCTGTACTCTTTTTTTAAGTGAACGACGATAAGCTTTTAACTGCTTTGTATCTTGTCTAGTTTAAGGGCCCTTCAGACGATAACACTTTACGTACGACAAGTCTAATGAAAAAGTAAAATGAAATTCAATCCGTACAACCAAAAAGAGAATAAAAGTCGTATGATTTATATTTTTTGTGTTTACACGATTGGTATAAAACAATAAAAAAGTAAGATGGAAACAGCTGTTTCACCTTTTTATATGTGTTTACATAAAAATACATCCCTGATCTAATTCGACCTGCTTGGTTTTTGAATCATTTCAAAAAATGAAGAGAGCCATACGACTGTCAAATTTTCCATCTGTATTCTCTCTCAATGTGTGATAGTTTCATTACATATTGCGTTTAGATGATCCGTGTTATTCCACACAAAATTTTGACAGATCATATTACTTGTGTGATCGTGTAAAGCCTGCTTTAGGAGATATGAAGTTACCGAATTTACCCGTTTTTTCTCCTTTGGGGCTAATTTTCATTCTTAAATTTTGTAAAATAAGTGAATATTAAAATATTAAAAAGGGACCTAAAAAACCATAAAATAATTAGGGTTGATCTTTCATTATTACTTTTTTTAATATTTTATAAAAAATCAGAACATTATCGCGCGATATTTTTTACATAAAATACAACAACTAATATTACATAAAATATTTTTTATTAAATCGCGCGATTTAAAAAAAAAAAATATTTTATGTAATAATATTTGTTGTATTTTCATAAAATTATTATATATGAAAATTTATAAATATATTAGTATATATTTGAGGTGGGGTGTCATAATGTCCATTGACGTTATGACACACCAAAAAGTTTCATAGTGTCCATGGACGTTATGGCAATTTTTAAAAGTGTTTTAATGTCAATTGACAATGTATCACTTTTGAAACAGAACTGTATTTTAAAATTTGTAAAGAATTTAAGAAAGGGACACTCTTACCCCCAAAGGAATTTATCCTTTGTACCAGACACCTATTCTCTTATTTTTTAAGTGAACGACGATAAGCTTATAACTGCTTTTGTATCTTGTCTAGTTTAGGAGATATGAAGTTACCGAATTTACCAGTTTTTTACCTCTTAAATATTCGAATTTCCAAAAATCCCATCTTAGTGGATCTATTCGGTGTGAGACCAATTTCCTGTACAAATTTCGGCTCTTTAGCTTCAACCGTTTAGGCTGTGGGATGATGAATCAGTCAGTCAGTAACGTTAGAATTTTATATATATAGATAAATTTCTATGTAAGTTTGTTTATTTATGCCTAAACGAATGAACAAATTTTCTTCAAATTTGAAGCATAGAAAGATATATGTCTTGAAGCGTCAATAGGCTAAATAACTTTCCGAAAATTCGACCAGAAAGGGTAAAAATTAGGTGAAAACGACGAGAAACGAGGAAAAATTGGTTCTTTTGTGCATAAAAGCTTATTTTTGACTATTTTAATGCGAACATATTTTCGTTTTAGCATTCTAAAAGCCGTGATACACAGTTGTCAGATCTTACAACGTTGTCAGTAAAAAGTTTAGAAAATATCTAACAGTCGTCTGAACTTAAAATTTTTCTTTTGCAACGTTGTCAGACTGACAATATTGCAAAACTAAATTTATAAGTTGGCAGTGTTATAGACATTTTCTGCAAATTTTACTGCCAACGTTGTAAGATCTAACATAGCTTTAGAAAATTTTCTTAGCAAATTTTTCGGAAATATGCAAATACTTGAGAAGTAATTATTTAAATTTAAATGAAAGTAATTTCTACTTATATACTTAAAAACTTAAAAATTGAATAAACTAAAAATTCACAGATAAAAGGAACAAATTTTCTTGTGTAATTTTAAAATGATAAACATTTGTCTGAATTTTAAGTTTATAAATATCAATATTTTTCACAAATCAAACTGCAAAGGAAATATTTGTACACTAAAAATAATCCATGCTCAACTTTACGAAAAAAATTTTGTAACTTCTATTTTCGTAATATTTACAAAAATTTCGTGTATAATACGAAATATTATTTAATAAAACCCTTTTCTATTTTTACGAAAGTACGAAAACTTTTCGTAATATTTTTTTCTTAAATTTTAACGAAATTAAACATAATGATATTAATTATATTATGATTAAATAAAACTACAATATTTTTATAAAATTTAAGAAAAAGTATAATATTATTCTCGAATTATTTTCATAAAAAAATGAAAATTCGTGTGGAGAATAATTTTGAACTAAAATTAGAAAATTTATTTTAAAATGAACAAAACTGTTTGAATAAATTAATATCTCGTAAATTTTACCATATTTATTCAAAATCCCCTTCAATTTATGTTATTTAATTTTTTCAAGAATATTTTGCAATATACTAAAATATTTCGTACAATTTCGTATATATTACGAAAAAATTTCGTGGTGTGAAACAACGAACGATTCGTACAATGTACGACATTTTTCGTATATATTAGGCATGGATTTTTTTCAGTGTATGTAAAATTCGATGAATCTATTTTTCCTAGAAAAACAATATTTTGTATTTTATTCATATGGGAGATGTCAAGACACCATTAAAAGTTCGCTCGTTATACTCTAAATGTTCAAGCTAAATTTAAAGATTCTCAGATATATTATTAATACACTCAACTTCACGAAAAAATTTCGTAACTTCTATTTTCGTAATATTTACAAAAATTTCGTGTATAATACGAAATATTATTTAATAAAACCCTTTTCTATTTTTACGAAAGTACGAAAACATTTCGTAATATTTTTTCTTAAATTTTAGCGAAATTCAACATAATGATATTAATTATATTATGGTTAAATAAAACTACAACATTTTTAAAAAATTTAAGAAAATGTATAATATTATTTACGAATTATTTTCATAAAAAAATTCGTGTGGAGAATAATCTATTTTTCCTAGAAAAACAATATTTTGTATTTTATTCATATGAGAGATGTCAAAACCCCATTAAAAGTTCGCTCGTTATACTCTAAATGTTCAAGCTAAATTTAAAGATTCTCTGATATATTATTTATTTGGAGGCTCCAAGTCATCATAGTAGACCGCCAATTTAATACCAAAAATGTTTACATGGATGTTAAAATTATTCGTGCAAAATTTTAAGATTCTTACTGTAATAGTTTCCAAGACAAACGCTCACTTTTTATCCTAAATATGATTATTTACGATAAAAAGTGGGCGGACTAGCATTAGGGGAAGTGCCTCCCATATAAATTAAATACAAAAATTCGTTTATTTTCGAGCGGACTTTCATCTGGGAACTTGGAGTCCCCATATAAATAAAATAGAAAAATGCGTATGTCTGAGAATCTATTAGAGCTAGAATCTTTAAATTTTACTTGAGGAATTTTGACATTCATCTGAACATTTAGAGTATAACGAGCGAACATTTAATGGGGACTTGACATCTCCCATATGAATAAAATACAAAATATTGTTTGTCTAAGAAAATATAGAACTAGACTCATCGAATTTTGAATAAATTACTTCAATATTTATCTGAACATTTTGGAGGAAAAAGGCGAACTTTCATCTGGGGAGCTTGAAGCCCTCACATGAATTTAATAGAAAAAATCGTATATATAAGAAACTATTAGAGCTAGGAATTGTATATTAATAACTTTAACATTCATGTGAACATACTTCAAGACGGCATTATTTGAAACATAAATCAGAAAGGGGAAAAATTAGTACACACTTTTTCTCTACGTCAATTAGTAGTAATTATTCTAAAGTTCCTTTACACGAGCACACAAGTAATATGATCTGTCAAATTTTAATGTAGAAGGATACGGATGCGATCGTCTAAACGCGATATATAATAAAGCCTTACTATATTGAGTTAAATACTGATGAATAATTTGACATTCGTATGGTTCTCTTGGTCGTATTAGATCAGGGATGTATTTAAATAAATTTCTACATATTAATTTCAGGGGTAATAATTTATATTTAAAATCATTTAAATTTAATATTATAAATCATTTAAAATCCCGGGCAATGCCGTGTACAAAAAGCTAGATATAAATAATTCCTTTACAGACATTTTACGAGAAACCATTGTGATGAAGACTATCATCCATGGAAATTGTGTGTAGAAACAAATCTTCGAGAACGTGTCTTAAAGGAAAATCATAATGACCCAACCGCTGGCCATCTTGGAATTCGAAAAACAATTAACCGTATTTGCAATCGTTATTATAGGCCAGGTATGTTCCGAGATATCAGCCGCTATGTGAGAACATGTTCATCGTGCCAAAAATATAAAATCAGACAACAAAAGCCTCTCTACTGCTGGCTAATCAGAATACCAGAGGATCTAGGCAGATGGTAGCCCATTCTGCCTAGATCACCACGCACCAAACATGGAAACACTATGTTACTTTTAATAACAGATAGATTTGAGAACATTACATAATTTGGCGAAGAGGAAATTTATTAAAAAAAAGACCACACCACCGACACAAATTTTTCAAACATCCAATGTTTCTGAATTTACGCCGAATATTGAACCATTGCATGTATGAAAGGAAAGATTAGACATACATTTCTGTGAGATCAATTGTGTAGAGGATAATACAAAAAAAAACTATATTATTAAAATCAATATAACATCTTACACAGTCTTTGCAGTCCACAATCGCCAGTCAGTAAATCATACAAGGAGTTGTGTACTATTTTGAGTGTTCATTATACTCCTCCAACCATTGTCTTCATAGAACGAAAACAATTCCACCTATCTTAAAAAATTTAAACAGAAACTGTTGCTGAATGGTTTGCGAGAGTAAAACAACTTGCACTTAACTGTAAATATAGTGTAAATCTTGATGCCTTTGTCTAAGATAAATTTGTAATAGGTTTGCCGGATGAAATCTTTAAAAAAATGTGTGAAAAAGATGAAAAACTTGATCTTCAAATTACTTAAACTTTGGGCGACATGTTCTAAAATCCCAAAGCTGGGATCAGAAAACTGAAAGCAGTTTTGGAACCTCAATATGTTTTCTATTTACTCCAAAAGTATTTTCCAGCCCTGAAAGAAATGTGGACCCTATGGGCAAAAAAAGTAAAAAATCCCATTTTTGGAATTTTCATTCCTATATGATTTATATCAAAATTTTAATAGGTCGCAGATAGTCCATATTTATCCTTAATATCATTTTTTAGTTCGATATGGAAATTCTCGATTCTTTACAAAAATTTCAAGCCAATATCTCAATTACATTCAAAAAATATGTTCATTTAAACCTGTATCCTTTAAGTTCATTTTTTCATATTTTAGTATTAAATATGACAGAACACATATTTAAATCTTATATTTATCTATTTTCTATTTGTTTACTTATCCTTATAATTGTCATATTATGCTTAAATTTTCAGAAATTTATAACTATTTTTTACCTAAATGTTTTCGACAGATCATTATGATCATGTAGGTAAAAATATACTGGTAATGATAATTTCGATTCATTCACTAATAAGAAATATCAATGACTGAATTACAGGTTATAGTAATATAGTCCTAAATGTTAATAGGTAGACAGTTCGCAATTTTTTACTTTGGAATACCTGCATCGGAATGACAAGAATTGGTATATAAGTAAACTTCTCAGATTTTAAGTACCATATTTAATAAATCTACAATGAAGATTACATTAAAGTACGAAGAGTTGTGTTCCGTTTTATGGAGTGTATCTTCAAAGGGGCCAGAAAGAATTGAAGACATTTCAAATTATATAAAAGCTACATATAGTAGAAAAGTAGACAAAACAGGCATATCAAAAATTGAAAACTTTTTGATGTTAAAAATAAGTTTGTGGATGGAAATCAAAAGAAATTTCGATTAAAATTTTGCAGTTGGATGGAAACTACTACGAAAATCTCAACTTACAACACATCAACAGGAGCGCCTTGCAAGTCATACGAAGACTTATGTTCAAGGTCAAAAAAAAAGAGGGTCACACAAAAACTTTTTTCAATCTGAAATGAGGAAATTGCTGATACATTTAACGAAATGCTGGAAAAAGGAAAAACAAACAATGCATGACCAAAACGACTTAAGCGAATTGTGGAAAGTATACCAACTCCAACATCACAATCAAATTTTACTGAAGAGGATGCAATAGCGCTTATGTTGGAACTTGTATTGGAAGCTTGTATTGATATATCATCTTTGCTCGAAAACACAGCATCAAGAATTGTGTCAGACTTTTCAGAAGACCAACTAAGGGAAAATTCATAACTGTGATGTTGTCTTAATGTGTAAGTGGGGATGTGACGGTTTATCAGCACTTCCAGAATACAAACAAGCTTGTGAAAGAAAGGGGCATTAGCAGACTACATTAGTGCCATTACGAATTCGTTCATATTCCCTTAATCATTCATCGTCAAGCATCGGAAATTTCATTTGAAGATATATGGATCAATACAACTCCGGGTTCAAAAAAAGTCAAAGAAAACAACAAAAGATTTAGTGGAATATTTAAAAGATGAAATAAATGCACTGGAGCCCATTTGCATAAAAATAAAGGAAGCTTAACAATGATTGATGGAAAGGTCAGCAATGCCATAACAGAAAACTTCTTCTTTCTGGAGATGCACAATATGTAATGAGAAAAAGTCGCAATTCTCAAATATAAACAAAAGCAGAAGTAGTAATGAAGAAGTCCTGTCTTTCGGAATTTCACCACTTCATGCCAGAATACGATTTTTGGATTACTTTTTAAACATGGCATACGACCTCAACTATAGAAGTGTGCCAGAGAATTTTACTAAATTAACAAAAAATAATGAAGAATTGAAAGAACTGAGAGCTGCGGAATCCAAGAAGAATTTAAACTTCAGATGGGATTAAACATCGACAAACCACTTCCAAGTTACGGTAGTACAAATGACGGTAATAAGGCGAGATGGTTTTTTCGTAATTTTGAAATTACTTCAAAAATAAACTGGAATCGACAAGGAGTTGCTTCGAAGAGTTAACACTTTTTTAATGGCACTGAATAGTAAACATAAATTAATAATCTGAAATTTCTAAATTTCTTGTATCTCTGTATCCATGGTGGGAACTAACACCAACAGTACACAAAGTATTGTGTCATGGTCAAATAATAATTGAATCGAATATTTCTTCCACTTGGAGAGTTAATAGAAGAAGCCCAGGAAGCGAGGAATCGAAATTTTAAGCATGTTCAACTATTCAGCTCAGAGAAAATGCTCCAGGCAATCATAGAATGAAGATATTTTTAATAGTTTACTTCTGTCTTCTGATCCTGTTGTTTCAACTATGCGAAAAAGATGGATTTGTTATGAAACTTTATCATCTCAAAACGAGGAAGATTTAAAGGACTTATATTACCTTCTGGATATGTATACCGATATGACAGATTATTTTATAGAAAATAAGTAGTGTTAGGAATTAACTATATAAGTAGGTTGTAAGAATTAATTGTATTATGTTTAAGATAAACAGTTCAAATAAAAAAGCTATTCTACTAACTGATGATATTGTATTAAATTGTGTTTTATATTTCGGTGGGCGGGAAAGGTGGTTTGTGTGGGGGTGATTTAGGTGTTGTTGTGCGTGGCTCATAATAAAATATATTTTTTTATTGTATATACAATGTTATAATCTTTAATAAAATAATTAACTAAATATTTTTTTTAAAATTGTCCAAATATTTTTATTCAACACCAAATGTATGTTCTGTCATACTTAATACTAAAATATGAAAAAGATGAAATTAAAGGATACAGGTTTAAATGAACATATTTTTGAATGTAATTGAGATATTGGCTTGAAAATTTTTGTAAAAGGTCGAGAATTTCCATATCTAACTAAAAAAAGATATTAAGAGATAAATATGGACTAAATTGTTGTAGCTATCTGCGACCCTATTAAAATTTTGATATAAATCATAGTTTTAGAAATTTAACAAATATGTAATATATGACAAAATCTTTATTTATGAACAAAACTCAATGAAATTTTCAACTCTTGTTAAATTTGTCATTTCAAATAAGAAAATTTAAAAAAATTGAAAGGGCATCCCGCAATTCCCAAAAAATAGGAATGAAAATCCCAAAAATGGTATTTTTTTACTTTTTTGCCCATAGGGTCCACATTTCTTTCAGGGCTGGGAAAATACTTTTGGAGTAAATATAAAACATATTGAGGTTTCCAAAACTGCTTTCAGTTTTCTGATCCCGGCTTTGGGATTTTAGAACATGTCGCCCAAAGTTGAAGTTTTGATAAAAAATAGGTCATATTTGGAAGGACATTTTCAAAAAATTGGACAAGTTTTTTACGCCAAAGCGTTCTGCGTAAAGATACCTTTTAGAAAACTATAAAATTGTTATATATTCTTAAAGAAAATATTATTTTATTAATAAAAGAGTTAAGACACATTTTTGGCAAAAAAACGGCAAAAAATAAAATTTTTTGAATTTTTAAATTAAAAAACGTATATTTTTGGATCTGTAAATGATATTGATCTGAAATTTTTTGTAAATTATTGGAAATTTTGTTGTCTAACTAACTAGAACAATTTGAGTCCGGTATTAAAAAAAGGCGGACTAAGGTATGGTAAATTTTGTATCACTAAATTTTTAAATGCCTATAACTCTGATATTATAAGAGATAAGTAGTATTTTTCAAGATATCGTCCAGCGCTTTCACAAAATATAAAAATCTTTGTATTTGGGTGAAAAACAAAAAAAAAATGGCACGAATTTAAAAATTTTACATGTCGTAGGTACCCTACTTTGAGCCGCCACAGCTCCGTCCCTGGGGCATCTGTAGGGTTCATCTTCAAAACTTAAACTCGAATACTCCTTGGCTACGCTCACGCCAAATTTTATCCCGATTGGATCAGATCAATGCAGATTTATTTCCAAAAAATTCCACTGTGCAACCTACGAGTATTCGCAATTTCGGGATCCCACCAATGGCGTTACCCTTATGTTTACCTTTCGATAATATAAAATCACTTTTAGTAGCCACATTAATAACGCTTTAAATCAATTACGGTTAATTCAATATTCCTTCTGTTTCTATAATCGGAACAGAAGGAAGAATATTAGTCAAGGCTTTTCATCTGTTAAGAATGGTTTCATAATCTTTGCCAATTTCAAATTCGAAAAAAGAGTTTAGTACCTATAAAACTTTTATATGTCGCATTTTTTTGCTATATATGTGTTTCTTAAGGTCAGATATGATCATTAAGGTCATTTTCTGAAGGGGACCTTATATGGGCGGTAAGGCCAAGATATTTAAATTCTTATTAAACATGTTTGTGCCGAATTTCACTGCTATTGATGCTTCTCTTAGCCAGTTATGGGCGATAACGGACGCTAAAACAAAAAATGTCGGTCCTTTTTCTCAACGACGATCACCGAACAAGCAAGTGGCCAGCGTAAAGTAAAACTCAAAAACAAAAATTTCAAAGAAAGTTTTATTTGTTTGATAATATTAAATACAAATTCACCTGTAACAAAAAAATACAATACAATTTTACTGTCACCCCTGCTTGATTCCAACGAGGGATTTTATGTCAGCAGCTTCGCACCACCACTCCTGGTATCCGAGAAACCTCGGATACCATCATGGCTTTCTGCCTTTTTCATCTATTCAGCCGTTTGAATCTAATATCTACTTTCTTTTCCTAATCTTTGTTTTTGTTTATTTCCTTCATTTTTTTTAAACGTCAAATGACGCGTTGCCAACTTCTCACTAATCTTCTTCTTATTTTCTACCTCCACTCACCTAACTACAGGGTGCACACGACATGTTTGAGTAAAATCAAATTTTCCGCTTTTACCCCTTTTGATACTTTTTTTCTACCCATTAACAAAATAAAAATTCTATTCCAAAATGTTGCAACATCGTAGTGGGAGCCCGTTATTATGCTGATGATGCTGTTTGGTACTTTGAAATAGAATTTTTATTACTTTCATTTTTATCGGAATCAAAGGTTTGCTGTGATTCTAAATTTATTGTTTGATCTGTGTGACATTTAATTTTACGATTGTTGTGTGAGATGATGCATGAATAAGATTGTGGTCCACGAATAAGAACATGTTGGCCATTTGAAAATTCAACGTTCCTCTTCCCTTTGTAAACAGAAATATTTTTTGTTTGTGATTGTATGATAAAGTCCCTAGTTAAAGGAGGCTTGAGCATGCTAAATCGTGTTTTTAACAACATACCAAAAAGTAATTTTGCTGGTGGTTGACCAGTACAACAGTGGTCATTGTTACGATAGTCGATTAAGAATTTATTTATTATAGTATTCAGATTATTATTAAATTTCAAATGAGCGTAAATTGATTTTTTTAAAGTTTTAATAAAATGTTCAGCCTGGCCATTTGTGGCAAGCTGACCTGGTGATGTAAGAATATGTTTAAGCCATTCTTTTCAAAAATACTTGGAAACTCTCCCATGTGAACTGGCGTCCATTGTCAGTTACAACTACATCAACAAGACCATAACGGCTAAATAATTCTCTCAAATTATTAATTGTAATGTCCTCAGTCTTGAAACCTCAAACCACTTTGAAAAGGAATAGGTCCAGCAAAATCCAAATGTATTCTATTACATAAGGTAGTTTTAGGGTTAAATGGTATGAGTGACTGCATTGTAGTTCTTGGTAAGAAATAAAGTTTTTAATTAATATTTCAATATAAATTTTTGGCCACCATACATATGATCAGTCCAAGGCCTTAGTTTTTACAATGCCCATATGAGATTTATGTAATTCTTCAAGAATTACTGGTCCTAATTTCGCTGGTACAACTACCCTATAACCCCAAAATATACAATAATGTTCGACTGATAATTCAGAATGTCTAATATTCTCTTTAAAAATCACATTTCTTCAAATTTAACTTCAAACCAAATGACTTTAATTTGCACAGTACTTTTTTATACCCACCATAAAAAAAGATGGGGGTATATTGTTTTTGTCATTCCGTTTGTAACACATCGAAATATTCGTCTAAGACCCATAAAAGTATATATATTCTGGGTCCTTATTAGATCCTAAGACGATCTAGCCATGTCCGTCTGTTGAAAACATGAAAGGGTCCAAATGGAAGCAGCTAGCCAGCTGAAATTTTGCACAGATACTTATAGTATTGGTCCACGATTTCGCCTAGCCCCCATATAAGCCCCCCTTCAGAAAATGACTTTATCGCTCATAACTGACTAAGAAAAGCATCAATAGCGGTGAAATTCGACTAAAACATGTTTTATGGGAACATAAATCTTTTTGTAGAATTTTATAAGGGTCGGTCCATAATTATCGCTCATAACTGGCTAAGAGAAGCATTAATAGCGCTGAAATTCGGCACAAACATGTTTTATGGGCACATAAATTAGTTCGTAAAATTTTATAAGGATTGGTTCATAATTCACCCTACTCCCCATATAAAGTCCCTTCAGAAAATGGCTTTATCGCTCATAACTGGCTAAGATAAACATCAATAGCCCTGAAATTCGGCACAAACATGTTTTATTGTCATATAAATCTTTTCGTGGAATTTTAAAAAGATCGGTCCATAATTGACCCTACCCTCCATATAAAGTCCCCTTCAGAAAATGGCTTTATCGCTCATAACTGGCTAAGAGAAGCATCAATAGCACTGAAAGTCGGCACAGACATGCTTTATGGACACATAAACCCTACCCCCCATATAAAGACCCCTTCAGAAAATGGCTTAATGGCGCATAACTGGCTAAGAGAAGCATCAATAGCGCTGAAATTCGGAACCTTTCAGAAAACGACTTTAATGCTCATATCTACCTTAAGAAGCATATATATAACAATAATATTCGACATATAAAAGTTTTATGGGAACTAAAATCATTTTCTTAAATGAGTCCATTATTATATGATGAGTCCATTATTATGTAACCCCCTAATAATGTGCCCTTTAGACAACGAATTCAACGCTCATTACTACAAAATTCTACATACACAAGTTTCGTGCGAGCCAAAATATCCCTATCAAATTTTATAAGGATCGATCGTTATTGAAAGTAAGAATATCGGTTCACGTTTTCTCCTATCCCTATTAAAATGCCCCCTTCAGAAAATAACTTTATCGCTAAGAGATGTATGCTCATATCTGCTCATAACATATCTGCTCATAACATATATATAAAGCAATAAAATTCGACATAAAAAAGTTTTATAGGAAACAAAATCATTTTCATAAATTTAACGAAAATGGATTTATAATTGACCTTACCAAGGTCCCCTTCTGAAAATGACTTTAAGACATATTACTGACCCAAAAATGTAAGTACATCAGTAAAATTCTACATAAACATGAATGATTTGATGGTGGGTATATAAGATTCGGCATGGCCGAATATAACATTCTTACTTGTTGATATTTTTTTAGTTAAAAATGATCGTTTTGATCCCGAATCTATTAGAGCTCTAACTGTAAATACTTATCTAAAATGTAAAATGTCATCATCATTGACAGAAAGTTTGTTTGTGTGTGTTTGTCTTGTGTACTGTAGACATTGAGCTACATGGTGGTTCGCGGTTTATTGTGTCCTCCGGTTGCTGAGAGGGATCAGCATGAAACGTATTGGACGTTTTGTTTTTATTTGCTTTATTCTTCTTATTATTGAAATAAATATCCAAATGAAGTAAGCTGTGTGGTGCTTGTTCTTACACTGGACACATGTAAAAACGCTTTGACAATTTGTATTTGTGTGAGCTGAAGACAAACAATTACTACAAATTTTGTTCTTTTCTACATAGTCAATTCTCTGTTTTACTGAAAAGTTTTGAAATTTAGGACAATTTCGAATGATATGTGTTTTATTACATAATTTGCAAAGCATATCATCATTCTTCGATTGAGCTTCTTTGTTCGGGTTTTCATATCTAGCTTTATTCTGCTGTGAAGAGATATTATAATTTCTACCCTGATTATGATATGGAACATAAGGTGGTTTTTGACTTCTGAATGTAGATATTCTTTCCATTACCTGATGTCTATTTATTAAAAATTCTTCCATTTCTGCCCAGGAAGGTAAACGAGTTGGAGAACTCAACGATTGCTCCCAAAGAGCTAATGTTTCATCAGGTAATTTTTGTGGAACACAAATATATTAGGATTGGATCCCATTGATTGGTTCGTATACCATGAACCTTTAAAATTGATAAACAATCGCTAATGGTAGTTTGAATCCTGTTAATAGATTCGCAATTTTTTGCTATTATTTGCCGTAATTTTTTTAAGTGGAAATCCAGCTGATTTTAAAGAATTTATTAATTGACTTTGCGCTTCTAGGTCTGAAGCCAAAGTATGTCCACCAGCTAAAATATCATCGACATATGTTTCATGTCTTAATATGTGAGATGACAAAGGAGACTGTCTCTCTACATCTGTTGCTAACTGCAGCAACGTTCGTATAGCTAAATACGGTGCACAATTCACTCCGAAAGTGACTGTTAACAGCTCGTAATCTTCAATATTGCTTGAATTTTTTGTTCTATACAAAATTCTCTGAAACGGACAATCTGCTTCCGTTACTAATATTGGGCGATACATTTTTTCGATATCTCCATTGAAAACGTATCTATATATACGCCAATTTAAAATAACTGACATTAAGTCAGATTGCAACGTTGGACCAATATGCAATACATTATTCAACGAAAATGAGATTTCGTTTTGCGAGAACCATTAAAGACTACTCTAACTTTTGTAGAAGTGCTTTCCGGTCTAAATACAACATGATGTGGTAAATAATATGAAAAATACTTTCCATCTTTACAAATTTCAGAAGAATTTGTTTTCCTCATATGACCCAATGTTATATATTCTTCTAAAACATCATTATAAATCTGTTGAAGATCTATTTGTTTTTGTAATTTTGCCTCTAGATGAATATATTGACTTTTTGCTGCGAATCTGGAAGATTGCAAATACAAGTTTTCTGGAAATTCTTGTTTAAAAGGACGTTTTACAACATATCCACCATCCTTTTGCGATATGTTGTCTTTTTATAAAGTTCTTCACAGTAGAGAGATCTGTTTCTGATAGAACTTTCGATTTTGGAATTTCTTCTGTTTCCCAAAATAGTTTAAGCATTGAGGTTATTTTATCATTTTCTTCCTTATTTTAAATATTAGCAGTTAGAGAAACGCTATGTAATTTCATTGGGCCATAAATATACCATCCATAGATGGAATTTTGAGCAAGGAGATTGCCTAAGATATTCTTTTGTATTCCATCTTGAATGATATATGGAATTATATCACTACCGATTAGCATGTCTATTTGTGAAGGTACCAAGAAATTAGGATCGGCTAATCTTAGATGTTTTTATTCCCGAGAGATCAGCGTTTGTGAAATCGTAAAGCTTGGCATAAATTTGGTTAAATTATTTTGCCCATTTTCAATACCAAACTGCTTAGGATAACAGCAAATATTTTCCGTGAATTTGGTTGATGTCCTTGGCTTAGTTTTAACGTGAGCGTGTTTTAGGCAGACAGACGTACATAGCTAAATCGACTCAAAATTTCATAAGGACGAAGAATATATATACTTTGTAGGGTCTCAGATGAATATTTCTTGGTGTTACACACGGAATGACAAAGTTATATATACCCTCTATCACCACTAATGGTGGTGGAGGGTATAATAACATAGAAGTAGCTGGTGGAGGGTATTTAAGATTCGGCACAGCCGAATATAGCACTCTAACTTGTTATAAAATAACAAAATTTTGTTCAACACAAATTGATAATGGTCTTTAGTATAGGAGAAATAGAATTTTTGTATACAAAACTAATATTTTTGCCAAATTATGTATCAATAGCTTTATTCGGTAATAAGTAATGTGCGTTTAAGAAATTTTCCTAAAAGTACTTTGTATGGGAGCTATGTTCAATTATGTATATAAAGACAAAATTTAAGAATTCTGTATCTATATCATTACTTGGTAATAAATATTGTGAATCTAAGTGATTTTCTGGACCTAGTATGAGAGCTATGACCAAATATGGACCGGTCGTAAAACAATTTTATATTGAATTTATGTATATAAGAGCAATATATTTACTAAATATATGGATATAAATATCTGGTTATGAGTTATGTGCGTTTTTTCTTATTTTCGGAAGGGAACCTTGTATATGTGTTTTTCTAAAAGGGACCTTATATGGGAGCTATGATCAATTATGGACCGATCGGAAAAACATTTCACAATATTATTTCTCTGTATATGAGCAACACTTATGCCAAACTTTATATGGATATCTTTATTTAGTAATGAGTTATGTGCGTTTAAGTTAATTTCGGGAGGGGACCTTGTATGGGAGCTATGACCAGTTATGACTGATGGAAAAAAATTTCTTAGTAATATTTTTGTGTATATGAGCAATACTTGTACCAAATTTTATATGGATATCTTAATTAAGTAATGAGTTATACGCGTTTAAGTGATTTTCGGGAGGGGAACTTGTATGGGCCGATCGAAAAAATCTACAATTGTGTTATATCTGTATATGAAAGCAATACCTGTACCAAATTTTATATCGATATCTTAATTTAGTAATGAGTTATGTGCGTTTAAGTGATTTTCGGGAGGGGACCTTGTATGGGAGCTATGACCAATTGTGGACCCATCCAACACATTTTATTGACATAAGATTATAACTTCTTCTGAATAAATTTTATTGACATAAGATTATAACTTCTAAAATTTTGTGAAGATATCGACATTACGACGGAAGTTATTAACAAAAAACCAAATTTTCCGGGAATATGTTTTTGACATTTTTGAAAATGTTATTAACATATCTTTAATCGTAGGGGGTGACTGACTCAACTTTTTTTCGACCCACCCTACTGCTCATCCACCCACCCTATTAAAAGCTTCTTTCGGAAATATTTTTTATATATTGCTTGATTAAGCTAATATTACTACCCGAATTGTGTAGCATACCCATACACACATAAAATACCCTGTCGGAAATTTAAGTTTGCTGTTACAATTTTTTTGTAGATTTGTTTGATAAAGATTATCGCGCTACACCGGAAATTTCCAATCTCTATTAAGTGAATTATGGGCTAATAGTTTTTAAAGGTCAAGCATGATCTCGCTCGACGAATCGATTGACCTACAGTAAGCAGTAAATGATTGACCTACAGTAAGCAGTAAGTGTAGTGCTTCTATAAGAAAGTTTCAGAGAATTTAAAAAATTTAAATTCATTAGAAATTGATACGGATAATTGGGATCCTATCTTTGCATATATTTTTTTATCAAAACTACCCAAAAAACCCGAAGAGAGTTTGAAAAAACTGTCAATGATAGTGCTGAAATGCCTCCATGGACGAGTCTTGATGTTTTTTAACGAACAATTTTAAGGAACTTGCATCAGCAAATGATGTTCCACATTCGAATCCTCATAACCACCCTAACACCCATCCTAAAACCAAACATTTTACTGAAATTAAATATAACCCTGACAGAAGCTTTACACAATGTAACCCATTCTTCAAAGAAAACCCAAACCTCAAAACTAACCCAACCCAAATACCCAATTCAAATATCCAAATTACCCAAAATAATGCAAATACACAAAACAGCGAAACTAAACTCTATGGGCCTATTTGCAAACTTTGCGAAAAGAATCGTACCCTAAGAGAATGTTCTTCATGTCATAAAAGATTGTTATAGCACATTTAAGTGCAGATATTGCGGCGGTAAACATAATTCGCTTTTACACAAGCCCAATTCTAACATTAGCCCACAAGTTGAAAACACTCAGCCGTCAACATCACACAACGCAGTACATTCTTTCTCAACCCACACCCAATCAAGCAAACCCATACCTATTAATGACAGAACGAAGTTATTTGGAACTGCAGTTCCGAATGTTGAAGTTCAAGGTGAATTATTTTCAGCTAGAGCGCTTATTGACCCAGCTTCAGACTTCTCGTTTATTACAGATTAACTGAGAATGAAGCTAAAATTACCCACGACGCCCATAGTTGCTGAAATATCAAGATTAAACGAAATAGTTTCTGCTCGTTCTAACTATGTCAAGTTTTATTGCGCTCAAACACTCAAAACGATTTTATATTGAATATCCAAGCAATTGTTGTTAAAACATTAACCATCAAATATCGAAATCTGGAGTACGAAGAGATCTTCTTAATACCCTTATAGCTCAGGAAACTGAGTTTGGCTGGATTTTAACCGGACCCATTCAGAACACAAACAATACTCAACCCTTAGTTTCATACTTCAGTTCAGTCACGCTTGATAAAGTTTTGACCAAATTCTCTGAAATTGTAGATGTACCCACCCAACCCAAAGCTTCAGAAGAAAGTTCTTGTTATGAAGAAACTTATATGACCACTACCCGTCGATTATCGAATGGCCATTATTAAGTTAACCTTCCATTTATATACCCTCCTGTAGAGTTAGGAAAATCGCGACATGTAGCTCAGTTCTTAAGAAATGAGAAAAGTTTGATGAAAACACCAGAACTAAAAATGGAATATTATAACGTGCTACAAGAGTACATTGACTTAGGTCATATGAAACCAATTAAATATAACCAAAACACGCCTTCAAATACCCATTATTATTTACCCCATCCCGCTGTTCGTGTTACGACAAAAGTTCCAGTTGTATTTAATGCATCTAGTAAAACCTCTAACAGCAACAGTCTTAATGATGCCCTACACACTGGTCCTTCCCTACAACAAGATTTAGTTGTACTTATATTAAAGTGGCGCTTTTACAAGATAGTTTATAATGCCGACATTACAAAAATGTACCGACAAATTAGCCGAGAACATTCAAAATACCCACCCTATAGATTCGCAAATATTGCGAATCAACATGTATGTTGACGACGTCTTAGCCGGAGGTCACACAATTGAAGAAGCTAAAAAAAACTCAAACTCAGTTGATCACGGCTCTTGACTCTGCTGGTTTTCCGTTGAGAAAGTGGATTTCCAATACAAAGGAATTATTAAACAAGTAAGAGTGTTATATTCGGCCATGCCGAATCTTATATACCCACCATCAAATCATTCATGTTTATGTAGAATTTTACTGATGTACTCACATTTTTGGGTCAGTAATAAGTCTTAAAGTCATTTTCAGAAGGGGACCTTGGTAAGGTCAATTATAAATTCATTTTCATTAAATTTATGAAAATGATTTTATTTCCTATAAAACTTTTTTATGTCGAATTTTATTGCTTTATATATATGTTTTGAGCAGATATGAGCATAAATTTAAGTTCTCATTAAACATGTTTGTGTTGAATTTCACCGCTATTTATACATTTCTTAGCGATAAAGTTATTTTCTGATATAATAGGGATAGGAGAAAACGTGAGCCGATATTCTTACTTTCATTAAGGATCGATCCTTATAAAATTTGATAGGGAGATTTTGGCTCGCACGAAACTTGTGTATGTAGAATTTTGTAGTAATGAGCGTTGAATTCGTTGTCTAAAGGGCAAAGGGGGTTAGATTATAATGGACTCATCCTCATAAAATTTAAGAAAATGATTTTAGTTCCCATAAAACTTTTATATGTCGAATATTATTGTTATATATATGCTTCTTAAGGTAGATATGAGCATTAAAGTCGTTTTCTGAAAGGGACCTTATAGGTGGGATAGGGTCATTTATCCTTATAAAATTCTACGAAGATATTTGAGACCATAAAACATGTTTGTGCCGAATTTCACCGCTATTGATGCTTCTCTTAGCCAGTTATGAGCGACAAAGTCATTTTCTGAAGGGGACTTTATATGGGGGGAATCTTTCTTTGTAATATTTCTGTATATAAGAGCAATACTTGTACCAAACTTTATATCGATATCTTAATTGAGTAATGATTTTCGGGATGGGACCTGATTTTCGGAATGGACCTTGTATGTGAGCTATCACCAATTATGGACCGATCCAAAAAAGCTTTCATTGTAATATTTCTATATATAAGAGCAATACCTGTACCAAATTTTACATTGATATCTTAATTTAGTAATGAGTTATGTGCGTTTAAGTGATTTTCGGGAGGGGACCTTGTATGGGAGCTATGACCAAATATGGACCGATCCAAAAAAGCTTTCATTGTAATATTTCTGTATATAAGAGCAATACATGTACCAAATTTTATATCAATATCTTGATTTAGTAATGAGTTATGCGAGTTTAAATGATTTTCGGGAGGGGACCTTGCATGGGAGCTATGACCAATTATGGACCGATCCAAAAAATCTTCCATAGTAATATTTCCGTATATAAGAGCAATACTTGTACCAAATTTTATATCGATATCTTAATTTAGTAATGAGTTGTGTGCATTTAAGTGATTTTCGGGAGGGGACCTTGTATGGGAGCTATGACCAATTATGGACCGATCCAAAAAAACTTTCATTGTAATATTTCTGTATATAAGAGCAATACATGTACCAAATTTTATATCAATATCTTGATTTAGTAATGAGTTATGCGAGTTTAAGTGATTTTCGGGAGGGGACCTTGTATGGGAGCTATGACCAATTATGGACCGATCCAAAAAAGCTTTCATAGTAATATTTCTGTATATAAGAGCAATACATGTACCAAATTGTTTATCGATATCTTAATTTAGTAATGAGTTATGCGCGTTTAAGTGATTTTCGGGAGGGGACCTTGTATGGGAGCTATGACCAATTATGGACCCATCCAAAAAATTTTTCCTCTGAATAAATTCTATTATCATAGAATTTTAATTTCTAAAATTTTGTGAAGATATCGATATAACGACGGAAGTTATTAACAAAAAACCAAATTTCCGGGAATATGTACTTTTGTATGGGAGGTATATGAAATTGTGGACCGATTCTGGCGATTTTCCACAGATATTAAGCTTTTGTGAGGAAACGAATGTATACCGATTTTTATGGAATTATCTTGCATAGTTTTCGAGAAAATTACATCAGAATGTGTAAAAAATGCTCATTTTTTTCGAGGTTGTTTCAAATTTTGATTCATAACTTTTCCCGATGTGAACCGATTTTGCCCATTTTCAATACCAAACTGCTTAGGATAACAGCAAATATTTTCCGTGAATTTGGTTGATGTCCTTGGCTTAGTTTTAACGTGAGCGTGTTTTAGGCAGACGGACGGACAAAGCTAAATCGACTCAGAATTTCATAAGGACCAAGAATATATATATTTTGTAGGGTCACAGTTGAATATTTCTTGGTGTTACACACGGAATGACAAAGTTATATATACGCTCTATCACCACTGATGGTGGTGGAGGGTATAAAAATCTATGAGAAATTAAAATGTTATGTTAAGTTCTATAAAAATGTTTTTCATGTTTTTCCATACAACTACTTGTATGCTTCTTTTTTAACAACTTTTTATTTTTATTTTCTTATAAGAGACAGATTTTCACAATTTCATCGTAATTGTAGTGTTTAAGAGGAAATTAATGACCTTGAAGCCATTTTTAAGAACTCCAAATCCTATTCGAGGAGTATGGTTGTATGAGGGCTAGAGGAATAATGGATCGATTTAATCCATTTTCAAACAATTTCGTTCTTGGGTAAAATGTGAAATATCAGCCTATTTCTATCAAATTATCTGGACAATTTTGACTTGTAGTTTGATTACAAGTCGCATGGACAAAGCTAAACCACTTTAGTGCTGTAAAATATAATAAACTTTCCTCTTTTTCGATAAGAAGTAGGAGCTGAAAGAGTTTGTAACTGAAAAATAACATTTTTATAATTTATTTTCAAAAAAAGTGTTTTCGACGTTTTTTCCTGGCAAATTGATAATTGTTGTGAGAACAGTTGATAATGAATATATGAACATTTTTGAATATCTATAAATTAGCTGTTAATACATAAAAGTGAGCATTTCAAAGGCCTATATTTCACATAATTAAAGGCTTATTATTATTGTATAGCCACAATTACAGATTTTTGGGAAAGATCCGAGATATCAGAAGTCGGGCATAGAATGTTACGTCTAATTTAAAAATCGTCCAAGGATAAAATGTAGCTACAACCAAGCCATAAATATTGATATAGCATATGTAACGATCGGACTTAAAATGACGACGTAATGCATAAAAAACAAAAAGGGCGCTATTTCTAGGCGTGGCAAAGAAATAATTTTTATATTTTTAGAAATGTTGTTGACATATCTTTAATTCTAGGGGGTGACTGACGCAACTTTTTTTTGTCCATACAGACCGACCCACTCTAATGAGTGGGTATATAATTGGGAAATATGTTTATATTATATTTCCTAATAAAAATGTCAATTTATCAAAAAAAAAAGTGGAAATTTAAAATTTTTTAGTAAGATGAAAAAATACACTTACCTTGTTT
>NC_060949.1:2980893-2982151 GCF_022045245.1 Lucilia cuprina
CCGGCGAGCTTTAGCCGCGCAATACGCGGGCATACCAGCGCCGCTAGCAATCTGGCCACTTGATTTATTTTGTTTTCTGTTTGTTATTGTTTATCAAAACCAATAAAAAACACACCACTACAAACACAATGATCCAATTTAGATACAATTTTTAGATTTAGAAACACTTAATATGCTAATGAGAACTTATTTGGAACCACGGTACTTTATCGTACTTCGTACTTACTTTTTCGTCTTTCGACTGGTACTTTTTGAGTTTTCTATAAAATTGAACCTTGAAACATGAAACTAAGCAAGAATAAAACTTCTTACCTTTGGTAAATGTATAAAATGGAATGATTTTTATTTAACATACTAATTTGATTAAAAGGTAAATATTGTAACTTAAAACTACGTTTTAATAACTACAAATATATAAACAACGCCATCTATATTTCAAATAAAATTTAGTTCAGAAGAGATACGATCGCAATTTTGATTTAAATACAATTCAATAATTCAGGTTTAACGTTAACAAGCCGAGACGGATCAAATTCGGGGCGGCTGGCTGCCGGAAATATTTTGCAAGCCGCCGACTTATTTCGGATCAAAAGCTAAGCCGGCTTAAATGTAGCCGCTGATAAAGATTGGAATCGCACATGTATTTCAGAATATAATTTCACCAATAAGAACGGTGTTGTCACTATTTTAAATTCTTATGGAGAAATTAAAAAGAGTTGTCACACAATATTGTAATAATATTAAAATAGTGAAAACATTTTCTTCAAAAAAAACTTATATAGAGACAGGCTTCTTTACAACAGACTATTATAAAGAGATTTTTCAGTTTAATAAACGCTTATAAGGTCAATTGAGTCGACAATTTTCTATAATAAGCCGCCAACGTCGACCTAAAATTGTTGCGCCGCCGATCATTTTGCATCGGCTTGTATCTGTGGAGGGTATATTAGGTTTGTGCTGAAGTTTGTAAAATACAAAAGACACCTGGCTGGATGGTTGTCCATGTAAACCTTGTGTGCAAGGTACAAGTCGCAATTTTCAAGATAATTGGATGATATAATTTGCACACGCTCTTTTTTGGCATAAGGACAAAGCCTATTGAAAATGGATAAAATAGGTCAATTATTTCGCCTAGCCCCCATACATCCATACCCCCCGAATGGGGCCTATGCTTATAATTAAGATAAATGCTCTATTATGTCAACAAAAGTCGACAAAACATACTCTTATAGAACATATAATGACATTACCAATTTTC
>NC_060949.1:2982251-2989869 GCF_022045245.1 Lucilia cuprina
CCCTCGTAACCCCAAACCAACAACTAAATATTATGGTGGCGGCATTTGTAAGGCTGACCACAAATAAACAAACTGCCATAAGTTTGTCAAAATTAATTTGGCTCAAAAATATAAAACTGCGGCCAGCTACACTACTGCGTCAATTGCTTGGTGAGGAACCATCTCCTCATATTAAACCCCAGCCTAACAAAGTCCCGAATTGCATCCGTGTTAGTACGAGACACTAGTTTGAAATCTTTCCAAATAGACAACGAGGTTTTCGTCAACGTGCTAATTCGTCCAAATCTAACATCAAACGTTAGATATGAAGTCTGTATGGATGTTGTAAAGGATTTGCCGAAAACACTCCACCTCAAATATATGCTAATATATTTATTAAATTTCATATTTATTAAATCGCGCAATTTTACAAAAAATGAATGTTCAAAATTAACAAACATTTTATAAAAATTCAACAAATATTATTACATAAAATATTTTTTATAAAATCGCGCGATTTAATAAAAAATATTTTATATAATAATATTTGTTGTATTTTATGTATAAAATTTCGCGCGATAATGTTCTGATTTTTTTATAAAATATAAAAAAATAGTAATAATGAAAGATCAACCCTAATTATTATATGTTTTTTATGTCCCTTTTTATACCCACCATCAAAAAAGATAAGGGTATATTGATTTTGTCATTCCGTGTGTAACACATTGAAATATTGCTCTAAGACCCCATAAAGTATATATATGGGATCTCCTAAGATTCTAAGATCCAACTATGTCCGTCCGTCTGTCTGTTGTTGGCACGATAGCGTCCAAAAATAAGAGATAGTGAGATGAAATTTTCCCAAAATATATTTTATTGATCAGAAATATTTGGTATTGAAAATGGGCAAAATCGGTCAACAATTTCACATAGCCCCCATATAAATGTACCCCCCGGAATATTTTATAAAGAAATTTAAATATTCAAAAATTCGTTGTTTATGAAGCAAATACCACAAAATTTCGCATAGGTCAGTTTTTTTGTTGTCTGAAATAAAATTCTGCATTATGGCGGACATAGGACCATAATGGGCCCTACCCCCCATATAAGGTCCCCTTTAGAAAATGACTGAAAAACTGATTACTGGCTTAAAAATGGAAATATAGCGATGACATTCGACATACATACGTTTCGTGTGAGCCAATATCTCTCCACCAAATTTTATGTGGATAGGTCCATAATTGACCCTACCCGCCATATAAGGACCCCTTCAGAAAATGACTTAAACGCTGATTTAAGTCATTTACTGGCTTAAACAAACGAGTATAGCGATAAAATTTGACATTAGTAAGTGTCTTAGTAGCCAAAACCTCTCTATTAATTTTATGAGAATCGGTTCACAATTGGTCCCCTTCAGAAAATTACTTTAACGCTCATTACTGGCTTAAAAATACGACAATAGCGGTAAAATTTAACAGAAGTAAGTTTTATACTATCCAAAACCTCTCTACTAAATTTTATTTGGATTGGTCCTCAAGGTCCACTTCAAAAAATGACTTAAACGCTGATTACTGGCTTAAACAAACGAGTATAGCGATGAAATTTGACATTAGTAAGTGTCTTACTAGCCAAAACCTTTCTATGAAATTTTATAAGAATCGGTTCATAATTGACCCTACCCCCATATAAGGTCCCCTTCATAAAATTACTTTAACACTCATTACTGGTTTCAAAATACGAGTACAGCGATGTAATTTCCCAGAAATAAGTTTTAAACGAGGCAATATCTCTCTACCAAATTTTATGCGGATTGGTCCATAGTTGGCTTTACTCCCAAAAAATTTCTTTCATGCACATTACTGGCTTACAAATAGGATTATAGCAGTGAAATTTCACATATATGCTGAATTTCATGTTTCTATGTTCAATATTATAAAAATTTCTAAAAGTACATTTTGAAGAACGAAAGTATACCAAAAAGTCCCTTTTTATGTTTTCTCACTTAATCCGGGCTCTACACACTTAATTTCAATTTTATAAAAATTTCAAAAACTACCTTTTTATGAACGAAAAGTATCAAAAACACCGCTTTTATGGGATCTCAATTATTCCGGGCCATATATGCAAAAATTCATGTTTCTAGGTTCAATATTATAGAAATTTCAAAAAGTATCTTATGAAGAACCAAAAAGTACCAAATATACCCCTTTTATCTGATTTCACTTAATCCGGGCCACATATCCTGAATTTCATGTTTCTATGTTCAATATTATAGAAATTTTAAAAAGTAGCTTTTGAAGAACCAAAAAGTACCAGAATACCCTTTTTATGGGATCTCACTTAATCTTGGCCATACATGCTTAATTTCATAATTCTAGGTTCAATATTAGAGAAATTTCCAAAAGTACTTTTTGAAGAACCTGAAAGTACCAAAAATACCTCTTTTATCGGATCTCTCTTAATCCGGGCCATACATGCTTAATTTCGTGTTTCTATGTTCAAAAATTAATCTGGTAACCCTACCATGAAAGAGTGAAAAATTTCGTTATCTGTCGATAATTTTAACAAAAAAAAATAAAATATAACTAAATAATTTATTACTTTTAGCGCTAAAATAGCAAAAAATATTAACTTTCAATATAATTAATAAAATTTATAGTTTATAACAAAAGTTCCATTTATGCAACTATAACACGAAAACAAAAAGTGTAAAAGATAAAGAAAAAGAAGTAAGAGTGCTATATTCGGCTGTGCCGAATCTTATATACCCTTCACCATAGTGTATTTTAAACATAATTGATCTTACAGTCTAGTTAATAAAAACATTAAAAAAATTTGAGTCGATTTAAGCCGAATGTTTCGACGGCGGCTAAAGCAACTAAATATAGTTCGGCAGCGGCTAAGCTCCGACTCGAAGCCGGTCGACTTCGACCTCTGATTCATTGCTGGTAAACATTGACGAGACGTAGATTTTGTTTTTGTTTATCGTAAAAAAATTGTTTTAAAAAGCACTTGGAAAAAATTTGTGTTAGTATTATTCGCATAAAAATTATTGTACAATAACTCACAATCTACTCTCATATAATTGAAAACGTTAGAAAAAAGTATTTATTCTATTCATTAAAAAATATATTTGCAAAACAAAAGGGAAAATTATTTTATTTTAACAAAAAATGCAAATCATATTTTTTGCTGTGTATTTTTTGTATGTTTGGATTCCAAACATACAAAAAAATACACAGCTGAATAAAACCAAATACATCTACACACACGTGTACATCTTTTTCTATATACAGTGTTTTTGTTGCTTTTTTAACAATTTTTTGATGAAATTTTCAGAGGTTGTCTCGGATTTTTGCTCATATCTCCGTTATTTACCGACCGATTTTGCTGATTTTAAATAGCGATCTTCTCGAAAGCATGTCTAATAGAATTATTGAAGATTCGGATCTCGCCGATATCTGGGGTCCTCTAAAAACTGATTTCAACAGACAGACAGACGGACATGACTTAATCGACTAATTTTATGGCTTAATAAACTAATTTTTTGTCTTTTCTGTTTAAACAAAACAACAACAGATTATAAATAACTAGTTTGTTGTTTTTGTATTGTTTTTGCTGTTCAATTTTGACAGCTTTAAGGAACAATACAAAAACAACAAACTAGTTATTTATAATCTGTTTTTGTTTTGTTTAAACAGAAAAGACAAAAAATTTGTTCCAAAAAGAAAAAGAAGAAAAACAATAATAGCAAAAAGAAAGGTTAACAAAAATAAGAAGTATAAAATGTTAAATATGAATGTACTTAAATTAAAGAACCAAAATAGATTTTTTTTGAAGTAATGTAAGTTAAGGCAATCAATATAATATTGCTAACTTTTTATTCTTATCTGTTTTCTTAATTTACTCTTCTTAGTTTGATCTTGCTTTGTTACTATTATTATTTTTTTATTTATGTTATCATTTGTAATAATTGTAGAGAGAACTAACGGTAGGAGCAATATTAATCTCTCGAAATATTGTTATTATTATCATTAACATTTATTTATTGTTTCATCTTTTGTTATAATTCTGATGAGAAGTAAAGAAGAGAGCAATAGGAGTCTCTTGAATTGTTGTAGTTAACATTAATTATATCGCCTTTCGATATACATAATTCTTAATTCGTACAGTTAATTATAAGTCAGTCTATTTTGATATTTTAAGCAATCCTCATAGTAAGGAGCGTGCGAAAATATGTAAGAATTTAATTAAAGTTAAATTGGAAATTAAAGTGAATTAAATAAAATTATATAAATTGTGAAAACTAAAAAATGTGTTTTACTTTAAACAAAAAAATGAGAAATGTTAATTGGCGCCCAACGTGGGACCAAGGGGCAAACCATATATGAAATTAAATATTTGATAAATTAATAAACTTTTAATTATTGATTATTGTGACTTTATAAAACAAATAATATAAAAACCCCTATAAGGCCCTTAAGAAATAAAAGTAACAAGGAAAACCCAATGCAAATAAAGTTTAAATAAAAAATTATTATAATTTAAGGAAAAATACAATTTAAGTAATAGTACTTTAATTTAAATACATACGAATTTAAAACATCTAATGAATTAAACACGTGTGCAACCGGTGAAGTGTAAGACAGATGACGTTTACAATTAAATTATAGGAGACCTGCAGTATAACGGCATTAAACTGACATGTGATTAACAAATAAAAGTCATCAATATTAAAAAGTGGTTAATGTCGTAAAATTTAAAGCAAACAAAAAAAACTGTATTGAAAAAGCTGTTTGGAAGTGTTATTTTATCCAACCAATACTTGTTTCAACAAACTTCTTTTCTGAGCTAAAACCAACAACAAAAATTGTTAAATTTAATCTGCATGAATTTTGTTTTTAGGTTCCTCAATTATAATTAAGGTTAATACTTAAGTATATAATTTTTATTTGTTAAAATAACTATTAGAACTAATTTAAAATGTGTCCAAGTTAAATTTATTAATAAAACAAAATTTGTAAACATAAAATTTAAAAAAAAAATTATATCTTAAATAAATAGAAAATAATTTTTTTTACCAAAAATATTTTATAAGAGCAAATTATTATTGAAATTATTATTACTATTAAAATATAAAATTATTATAGAAATTCTACATAGAAAATAAACTGTTGTATCATAAAAAAATTAAAAAAATAAAATATATTACTGAGAATTCTTTGCAAAATTCATATTTTTACCGAAAATTCATTATAGAGATAAAACTGATTCTAAAAAATATTATTATTTAAAATTCTGTATGAGAATAACATTTTTACGAAGGTAAAGAATTAATAAGGAATAATTGTGAAGATAAATAAAATTGATAAAAACTTAATGTAATTTGTGTAAATGAGTGTAGACGACATTATAAACGGAATACAAAATTTTAGTTTTTCCACAAAAGATCCTACAAAAAAGACAATGGATTTAGATGCTGTACAGACTATGTTAAACACTGCTGTTAAGCAACTGAACAGGTGCGACAAAATTTTGAAGGTAAAATCGATGACTTGACGCAAAGATTAGCTATTTTAGAAACTCCTGTTCGTGTAGAAGAGTATAAGCCTATAGAAATTGAATCTGGTAGCGAGTGTTATGAATCGCTTTACATTGTTAAATCTATTCCCGAATTTAATGGGGATGCAGTTAAATATGTATCTTGGCGGCAAGCCGCGATTACGGCACATAAGCTTTATGAACAATTTGAGGGAAGCTCAAAGTATTATCAGGCCGTAGCCATTATTCGAAACAAAGTCGTAGGTGTAGCTGATACTGTACTTAGTTCTTATAACACCGTACTTAATTTTAGGGCAATTATATCACGGTTGGACTTTTCCTATGGGGATAAACGCTCAATATATACTCTGGAACAAGAGCTTTCAACATTGAGGCAGGGTTCGAAAAGTATAGTTGATTTTTACGACGAAGTGGAGAGGAAATTAACACTTATTATCAATAAGGTCATTATGATGAATGAAGGGAATTCATCTTTAGTAGAAGCTTTGAATCGAAAATATAGAGCTGATGCCCTGCGTGTTTTTATTTCGGGTTTACGTAAGCCAATGTCGGATGTGTTATTTTCATGCAAACCCACTGATATGCCTTCTGCACTTGCCCTTTCTCAAGAGTTGGAAACTAACCAAATAAGATCTAATTTTGCATCTACGTTTGCGAATCAATCTTCTTTTCGAATCTCTCCACATTACAAGGCAATCCATCAAGCTCCTTTTCAGCAACACCTTTCCCAACAATTTCCTCAAACACCAAATAACCAGTACAGACAAGGTCAACCACATTTTTTAACTGGACATCAGCCTAACATAAGAAGCACATTCGAGTCCCCACAGTATTTCATGAACTCAAACCAAAACATAAATAGGGCTACTCACCCTTCTCAAAATATGGTTCGTCCTACATATAATGGAAATAATGTCACAATGCGACAATTTGGGCACAACTATATTATGATTACAGTATAGAAGATGATATTAATTTTTTAGAGGTGGGTCCTTCCTCCCGTATTTAGAAAGGTCATTTGCCGGAAGGACGTTAAAGTTATTAATTGATACGGGAACATCGAAGAATTACATTAAAAATTTTTCTTTTTTGAGATCAGTTAAACAGCTTAAAAAATCATTTATTGTAAAATCTATTCATGGCAATTCGATGGTAACGTCAAAATGTTAAGTTAACTTGTTAGGGAAAAATACAATGTTTTTTGTGTTACCAAATTTACAGACATTTGATGGTATCATAGGATTTGACTTTCTAAATAATATCAAAGCTCACATCGACTGTCAAGAAGGTGTTTTGAAACATTGTGGGGGAAGGGAAAGTCTTACATATTTTCATGCTAATGATGTTAATAACCTTCAAAATTACGATATTTCTACTAATATATGGAACCAATTTTCGGAAATTTTGGAAAATAATAAACACGTTTTCGCCGATCCTATTGAAGCTCTTCCATTTGCCACTAATGTCGTTGCTACAATAAGAACACTGGATGAAGATCCAGTTTATTCAAAAGCTTATCCGTATCCACTAGCGTTCAATGAATTTGTAAATAGGGAAATTTCGGAATTGCTGGATAATGGAATAATTAGGCCCTCCCGATCTCCATATAATAATCCAATATGGATCGTGGATAAAAAAGGGTTTGACGAATACGGAAAACCAAAAAAGCGCCTCGTAATCGACTTTAGGAAGCTAAACTCGAAAACTACAAGTGATCGCTATCCCATTCCGGACACAACAACAATTTTGGCTAATCTAGGTAAATCAACGTTTTATTCTACTTTGGATTTGAAATCAGGTTTCCACCAAATAAATTTGGCGGAGAAGGATAGAGAAAAGACCGCATTCAGTGTAAATAACGGGAAGTTTGAGTTCTGCCGGTTGCCGTTTGGTCTTAAGAAAGCACCCAGCATATTTCAACGTGCCATTGACGATATTCTGCGGGAGGAAATTGGTAAAACGTGCCATCTTTATATGGATGACGTTATTATTTTTTCTCCGTCTGCCGAAAAACATATTATTGACATCGATCGAATCTTGAAAAAACTATACAAGGCAAATATGAGGGTATCTGGTG
>NC_060949.1:2989969-2991075 GCF_022045245.1 Lucilia cuprina
AATTCTCCCCGAAATTTTTTTATAAACCTGGCAAGGAAAATATCGTTGCTGACGCTCTATCTAGGCAGTATATTAATCATTTAGAACGTGACTTAGCAAGTGTGAACGGCACAATTGGTTCTGACACAGAAACTGCAGCAGATTGCAGGAACAGTTCGGATACATTAACAGCGACGGAAAATTCAGGCACGGTTCATAGCGAAATTTCTTCCAGTGGAACCATAAAAAGTGTGGTAAGCCCTGTTAATTGTTTTAAGAATCAAATACTCCTAGTCGAAGCTTCTAAATCGGAAACAACTTCAGAAACCGTATTTCCTAAACAAACTAGACATTTGGTTCATTTTGTGGAAAAATCCGATTTAATTTTGGCATTGAAAAACGTTGTAAATCCGCAAGTAGTAAATTGTATTCATTCCGATCTTCACGTCCTAGGGCAAATACAAGATGAAGTTGTTAAAATATTCCATTCTGTTAAATTTGTTTATAACAAGAAAATTGTAATTGATATCCATAATTCTAATGACCAACAGGAAATTGTTACTAGTGAACATAACAGGGCTCATAGAAATATTCGGGAAAACATGAATCAAATATTGAGCGAATATTATTTTCCTGGAATTCGAAGGAAATTAATGGAGATAACTTCAAAATGTAAAATTCGCAATGAGACAAAATATGTTACACACCCGAGTAAGGTGGAAATAGGTAAATCTCCAATTCCGAATGATCCCGGAGAGTTCTTGCATATTGATATTTTCTCTACTGGCGGAAGTCATTTTATCACCTGCGTCGACAAATTTAGTAAATTTGCACTTGCATTTCCTATTGACTCAAGATCGATTATAGATGTCAAAACCCCATTACTTAATATTTTGAATTTTTTTCCGAAGGCAAAGACAATTATATGTGATAATGAAAAGTCTTTCACTTCAGAGATAATAAAATCTTTACTTGCTTATCATTTTGATGTTGAAATATTTCCTGTTCCACCTGCGCACAGTTCGAGTAATGGCCAAGTGGAACGATTCCATAGCACTCTTGCCGAAATTGCTAGATGTCTCAAGGCGGAAGAGAGATACGATGATACGAAAGAGTTAATTCTTGTT
>NC_060949.1:2991175-2998681 GCF_022045245.1 Lucilia cuprina
GTTCGAGTAATGGCCAAGTGGAACGATTCCATAGCACTCTTGCCGAAATTGCTAGATGTCTCAAGGCGGAAGAGAGATACGATGATACGAAAGAGTTAATTCTTGTTGCCGTTTTCAAATACAATAGTACATTACATTCCGTTACTGGACAACGTCCTATCGATATATTACATGGTATTTCTGAGGAATTAAGGTCCGATATAAAAGCGAAGTTAGTATCAGCACAGGAAACCGATTTACTATATCACAACGCAAATAGGAAAACGAAAAGTTTTTTACCAGGTGACAAAGTTTTTGTTAAGAGAAATAGAAGGTTGGGGAATAAGTTCAGCAAGCTTTATGGAGAAAAGACAATTCAAAAAAAATTTGGAAGTTACGTTATTATGGACAACCGACCTGTTCATAAGGACAATATACGATAAAAGTTTCACATATATTATAGAGTAACCCATATTTATATCCTAACAAAAATTTTGTATTCCTTTAATTTTTTTAAGGGAAAAAGGAAAACGATCGTACATACATTTTACTTAACTATTAAAGATTAATATCAAAGCATTCATTTTATCAGTAATAAAATTGGAAATTTAAAACCTAATTGAACATTTATAACTATATAATAAAAAATATAAATAAATTTGAAAATTAATGAAATGATAAAAAATGTTAACAAAATTTAAAATATTTATTGAAGCCAAAATATAGGTACTTTATGTTCAAAATTTAAAAAAAAAAAATTATGGCATATTAATACCAAAAAATAAAACAACATTGTAACAGCCAGGGACGACTGTTTTCCAAAGGGGAGGATAGTTAAGGCAATCAATATAATATTGTTAACTTTTTATACTTATCTGTTTTCTTAATTTACTCTTTTTAGTTTGATCTTGCTTTGTTACTATTATTATTATTTTATTTATGTTATCATTTGTAATATTAGTCACTCGAAATATTGTTATTATTATCATTAACATTTATTTATTGTATCATCTTTTGTATAATTCTGATGAGAAGTAAAGAAGAGAGCAATAGGAGTCTCTTGAATTGTTGTAGTTAACATTAATTATATCGCCTTTCGATATACATAATTCTTAATTCGTACAGTTAATTATAAGTCAGTCTATTTTGATATTTTAAGCAATCCTCATAGTAAGGAGCGTGCGTAAATAAGTAAGAATTTAATTAAAGTTAAATTGGAAATTAAAGTGAATTAAATAAAATTATATAAATTGTGAAAACTAAAAAATGTGTTTTACTTTAAACAAAAAAATGAGAAATGTTAATTTGTACATACAATAAAATTTGTTATTTAATTCGGCCTCTTGGTACATACAGCATTACGATTTACTAAAGTCTGGAAATTTCTCCAATATCGCAGATAGATTTAACTGAATTTGAACTCCATCACTTGTTGTAACTTCTGCCGTTGGTAGATCATTGTTAAAGAATTTGTATTTGGTAATTCTATTCGTTTTCTTTAATCTGCGACATATAAATAACAACTTATTCGCCATTGGCTTTAAGTGGTCATTCAGAAATACACGCTCTTTTAATTCGCCGCCGATTAGATATCCAGTTGTAATTAACAGGTTTCAAAATACTTTTTCATTAGTTTATCTCTGATGTCAATAGAGTTTAATTTGACTAAGACCTCATTTATGTTTTTTATATACAAGCATTGATTAATATCTTTGTCATTCAATGTGATATTATATACAGAACCAAGCTTTAAAATTACATCCATTAAGTTAGGAAGAGCCTCTGGTAATCCTGTTATGATAACATCTGGACGATTCAAGCGTCTCATAAAAACATTATTAGATTTTTCCAATTCGTTAAGCTTGTTAAAAGTACATTTATCAATTTGCTTAACAAATTCGTAGCAATGATTAACTTCCGACTTTACATTAGATATTTCTTTGCTAAACTCTTCTTTAATTTTTGACATCATGACATCAATCTTAACCTCAAAATCTTGTGTGGCCTTTGAAATCTGCTCTTCAGTAAGTTTACGATGGACTTCCAATTTTCGTTCCATTTTGGAGCTGAACAGCAAATGTATCTAAACCACTTTTAGGAGGCATATTAAAATTTTAAGCCAAGAAACTAGTTATTTATTTATCCAAACGTGTTTTTTTATACCCTTCACCTTCGTGAGAACGGTATATATAAGTTTGTCATTCCGTTTGTAATTTCTATAGTATAATTTTCCGACCCTAAAAAGTATCAATATTCTTGATCCTTATAGATAGCGGAGTCGATTAAGCCATGTCCGTCTGTCTGTCTGTTGAAATCAGTTTTTAGAGGACCCCAGATATCGGCGAGATCCGAATCTTCAATAATTCTATTAGACATGCTTTCGAGAAGATCGCTATTTAAAATCAGCAAAATCGGTCGGTAAATAACGGAGATATGAGCAAAAATCCGAGACAACCTCTGAAAATTTCATCAAAAAATTGTTAAAAAAGCAACAAAAACACTGTATATAGAAAAAGATGTACACGTGTGTGTGTAGATATATTTGGTTTTATTCAGCTGTGTATTTTTTTGTATGTTTGGAATCAAAATATACATACATATATTTATTCATTAAAAATACTTTTGTACACCCTCGACGAATTTATTATAATATATTTCAATGAATAAGGTAAAAATATCTCATGTAAGAATAATATTTTTTATCCAGAAAATAATATAGTTAAAAAAGGAAAAAATATTACATTTATAATATACATATTTATGTGAGTATACTATAAGTAACTGATTTTTTTGTTATATAATTATTGGCGGATATTAATTTGTGAATCGAAGGTTTAAAATTATTTTAGTATTATGTTTTTATATTTAGTTTTATTATTACGGCTTCAATTTATAACTTATAATGATGAATTCCGTTAACGTAAATTTGGGTCCTATTATCAGTGATACTAGAGAATTTAAAAATTATATGAAGTATCCCTTATGTGGTTTTAATATAGGTCATAACAATTGTCAAAGCATTAAGCCAGCGACATATTCAGTTAAGTTTGAAGAACTAAGCAAATTGATAGAAGAATCGTCATTTGACATTTTTGGTATTACAGAAACATGACTTAAGCCTCATGTCCCAAGTGCTTCTGAATCTATACAAAACTATAGTTTTTGTCGAAACGATAGGCAGGAAGGAGTGGAGGGGTTGGTATCTATATATCTCGCAAACTTCGATATAAACTTGTAGATGTAGAATCTCATTATGGTGAATGTGAAGTTCTTTTTATTGAATTTAATTTTAACAATATTAATGTACTATTTGGAGTTGTTTATTTACCGAAAGGAAACTTAGATATTTTTGAGAATATTATTGTAGGTCTCTTTGAGAAATACAATAATGTTATACTTCTTTTGGATATATTCCTTGTAAGTAATCCATCTGCTATAAATAGAACAAATCAGTTTCAATGCCAATTCCTTTCGCACCACTCATTAATTTGTGGGTCATTCAATTTTGATAATTATAGAGATCGTGAAAGCGAATGTGTTTATAGGGAATATCGTGACTATTCTTTAATTAATATGGATATTATAGCACGTTGTTTATTTGAACATGATTTTTCGTTATTTTATGAGACGAACGATGTGAACTATCAAGTTTCAACACTCGATTCATTAATATCGAAAATGTTTTCCTTGGTGCCGGTTTTTAAAGTAAGAATCAATAAGAGAAAGAAGTCTTGGATGGAATCAAAAGATGTTGTATATGCAAGATCTATAAGAGATATTGCATTTAAGTCATATATGAGGAATAGAAATGAGGCGAAATGGAAGATCTTTTGCAAATTAAGGAATAGAGCAAAGAGAATTATGCGTAACGCGAAAAAGGGTCATTATTCTAAGAAATTTGAAAATATGAACAGCAAAGAGATGTGGAACCATTTAAGGTCAGCTGGTTTAGGATCAAATACAACTATAGACAATGAGGTAGATGTCAATGAAATTAATGACTATTTTTGTGAAAACTTAGGTTTAAATTCCGATAATGAATATTTTATCGACGACGATAATTATGATGGACACAATGAATGTTTTTCGTTTACACATGTTAGTGAATTATATCTATATACGGCATTTGGAAAATAAATAAATAAAATAATTTTTCCACTTATATCCTGCCACGTTTTGCATTTGTTTAATTCCATAATAACGACGTCAACTTTTCCGCATAGATGGAAGTGTGCGAAAGTAATACCCATTCCGAAAACTGGAACGGATTTTAGTTTAACGAATTTAAGACCAGGGGTAGATGGTATACCATTCAAATTCTATAAAATAATTTTTCCACTTATATCCTGCCACGTTTTGCATATGTTCAATTCCATAATAACGACGTCAACTTTTCCGCATAGATGGAAGTGTGCGAAAGTAATACCCATTACGAAAATTGGAACGGATTTTAGTTTAACGAATTTAAGACCAATAAGTATTTTGCCGGCGCTCTCCAGAGTTTTTGAGCACATTGTTCAATATCAAATAGGTCAACATATTTATCAATACTCGTTATTAAATGACAGACAAACTGAATTCCGGCGAAACTGTAACACATCTTCTGCATTATTAGGTATAACAGAGACAATAAGGGAAAAAATAATTCAAATAAGGCTTGTGTTTTGGTTTCATTAGATCTTTCAAATGCATTTAATCGCCTAGATCACTTCATAATGATTAAAAAGCTTATCACTGAGTTTGGGTTTACAAGAACGTCTTATCGATTAATGTACTCGTATTTATCCGGTCGTGATCAATTTGTTTTTTCTAAATGGAACTAGATCAGATCAGGATCGGATTCAATCAGGTGTAGCTCAAGGTTCGGTTCTTGGGCCACTGTTATTTTCTATGTATATTAACAGTTTATTTTCCCTTATTAATATTGATTCGTGTGAGGCCTTTGCTTTTGCTGATGATATACAGCTATTGTTTTTTGAAGAGGACTCACCAAATAAATTAAGATATTCATTACTGATACATTGCGTACTGTGGAATCTTGGATAAGATCAAATTCCCTTTCTATAAATTTATCAAAAACAAAAATGATGAAATTCGGTATATCACTTCCTCACTTCCTCATTTTATGATTCAAATTAATGGAGAACATATTGGATGTGTAGATAAAATTAAAGTTTTGAGTGTGGTTCTTGATGACAAACTTAGTTACTCGTCTTAACCCTACGACGTGTACACTCTCTTAATTTATATTTGCCATATCATGTAAGACTTAAAATTGCACATGCGTTATTAATGTCACAATTATAGGAGAATTAAACTTTTGAAAATTAGATAATTCGCTTTGTATTTCAACTCAGACAACGGGATCATGTGTCTGCATATGTTACAAAATTTCTCAAATGCTCCTTTTCGAATTTTTTGACCATCAAACTTCTTCTGAGTTTTTACAAGATTATAAAATATTCAACTCCTGCTTTTTTAATCCAACGAATACAATTTACCCACTCTTCAAGAAATATATAGAAGTCATTATACCAAGAATATATAATTCCTTCTTTGAAAAATCATATACTGTTAAAACTGCACGTATTTGGAATCACCTACCTGCTCCATTAAGATTGTTCTCTTATTCTTCAACTATATACGCAAAAAAACTTATTGAATATTTCAACAATTCTTAAAAATTAACTTTATACATCTTACTTAATTATTTTTGTTTTGTTTTTCATTTTTAATTATTGTTATAAATTGATGCCGTTTATATTTTAAAACTTTATTATAATTTATCTTAGGGTTACTTTATACAGAAATTTAGCTCCCATTGTAACATTTTTTGGCCATATGAAGGCTTTTGTAATTACAGAATATTCAAATAAATAAAATAAATAAATAAATTATAGAAATATAAAACGTACCTTTTGAAGAACCAAAAAGTGCCAAAATGTTCTCTATTTGAGGTTCTGACATAATGCGGACAATACATGTATAATTTTTTCCGGTCTCACTTAATCCGGTCCATACATACATAATTTCATGTTTTTATGTTTAATATTATAGAAATTTCAGAAAGTACCTTTTGAAGAACGAAAAGTACCAAAACGTTCTCTATTTGAGGTTCTGACATAATCCGGGCAATACATGTACAATTTCACATTTCTAGGTTCAATATTATAAATAAAAAAGGAAATTTTTCATGCTTCTAGGTTCAAAAAGTACTTTTTAAGGAACGAAAAATTATCAAAAATGTCCCCTTTTATGGGTCGTTACTTAATTCTTAATTTCATGTTTCTAGGTTCAATATTATAAAAATTTCAAAATGTACAAAAACGTACAAAAAAGTCCCCTTTCATACAAAAAGTGAATACATTTTTCACACTTTAAGCGTTCAAATATCGAAAAAGTACTAAATACGTATTTTTATTGTTTCGTTAAGTTATGAATAAGCCAAAAATATTTTTTGTATGTTCTTTGGTTTAAAAAAAACATGGGGTGCAAAAAAGTACCAAAATGCAGTTTTTACCCGTTTTTTCCCCTAAAGAGGCCAAATTTGAAAAAAGTACCAGACGCCTGTACTCTTTTTTTTAAGTGAACGACGATAAGCTTTTAACTGCTTTTGTATCTTGTCTAGTTTAAGGGCCCTTCAGACGATAACACTTTACGTACGACAAGTCTAATGAAAAAGTAAAATGAAATTCCGTCCGTACAACAAAAAAGAGAATAAAAATCGTATGATTTATATTTTTTGTGTTTACACGATTGGTATAAAACAATAAAAAAGTAAGATGGAAACAGCTGTTTCACCTTTTTATATGTGTTTACATAAAAATACATCCCTGATCTAATTCGACCTGCTTGGTTTTTGAATCATTTCAAAAAATAAAGAGAGCCATACGACTGTCAAATTTTCCATCTGTATTCTCTCTCAATGTGTGATGGTTTCATTACATATTGCGTTTAGATGATCCCAATATGAATATTAAAATATTAAAAAGGGACCTAAAAAACCATATAATAATTAGGGTTGATCTTTCATTATTACTTTTTTTAATATTTTATAAAAAATCAGAACATTATCGCGCGATATTTTTTACATAAAATACAACAACTAATATTACATAAAAAATTATTTTATTAAATCGCGCGATTTTAAAAAAAATATTTTATGTAATAATATTTGTTGTATTTTCATAAAATTATTATATATGAAATTTTATAAATATATTAGCATATATTTGAGGTGGGGTATCATAATGTCCATTTACGTTATGACACACCAAAAAGTTTCATAGTGTCCATGGACGTTATGACAATTTTTAAAAGTGTTTTAAAGTCCATTGTCAATGTATCACTTTTGAAACAGAACTGTATTTGAAAATTTGTAAAGAATTTAAGAAAGGGACACTCTTACCCGCAAAATATATTAAAAAAGAAAAAATTAAATGAAATAAATTAAAGAATAAAAATCTAAAGTGTAAAATTATCAGAAGAAAGAAATAAAAAATTAAATATTTCTGAAAAATTTAAATT
>NC_060949.1:2998781-3003263 GCF_022045245.1 Lucilia cuprina
TCCGTAGAGATCGCAGAAATTTTATTATAAGGACTACTTACTAGTAGGTCCCTGCTCGGGCGCCAGTTAAGGTTTTCTAAGTGGTGTATTTAAAAAAATATTAAGGCGTTGGCAGTGCCAACACCGTTGTTAACTTACATAAAAACGTAAACAAAAAGATAACAAACCATAACAAACTCATTGATATATTTGTGAAATATTGAAATATCGAAATAAAAATTAAAATCCTTTTTGAGTACTAAATCTGAAATGTGTTATTAATAGCGAATCGAAAAACGAATCGATCTAAGTATTAAGTGTTCTTCGAAGTACTTTCTATGAGATGCTGTGATGTAACAAACTTTGAAGATATTACAAATTTAACAAAGGTGTTTATGCTTAAAAAATGAAAAATGTTCGTTGAGCAGGAAAACTATAATATGTGATCGATAGGGTATTAATAGACAAATCGAACCGTATAAAGATTTTTTTCCTGAGTACTTGCCATAAGACGGTATAACGTAACAAACTTTGACAAATTTGCAAAATTTAATGAAAAAGTTTTTACACTCAAAAATTTTTAAATATTTGTTGAGCAGCAAAACTAAAATATGTCATCTATAGGGGATCAATAGACAAATCGAACCGTATATAGATTTTTTTCCTGAGTACTAGCTATTAGCCGGTATACCGTAACAAACTTTGACAAATTTGCAAAATTTAATGAAAAAGTTTTTATACTCAAAATTTTAAAATATTCGTTGAGCAGCAAAACCAAAATATGTCATCGATAGGGGATCAATAGACAAATCGAACCGTATGTAGATTATTTTCCTGCTATTAGCCGGTGTACCGTAACAAACTTTGACAAATTTGCTAAATTTAATGAAAAGGGTTTTTTACTCAAAAATTTTAAAATATTCGTTGAGCAGCAAAACCAAAATATGTCATCGATAGGGGATCAATAGACAAATCGAACCGTATATAGATTATTTTCTGATTACTTGCCATAAGACGGTATAACGTAAAAAAAATTTAAAAATTCGCAAATTTAATAAAAAAGATGTTATAGTACAAAATTTTTAAATATTCGTTGAGCAGCAAAAATACAATATGTGATCGATAGGGAATCAATAGACAAATCGAACCGTATATAGATTTTATCCCCGAGTACTTTCCATGAGCCGGCGTACCGTAACAAACTTTGAAAAATTTGCAAACTTAATGAAAAAGTTTTTATACTAAAAAATTTTAAAATATTTGTTGAGCCACAAAACTAAAATATGTCATCGATAAGGGATCAATAGACAAATCGAACTGTATATAGATTTTTTCCTGAGTACTTGCCACCAGCAAAACTAAAATATGTCATCTATAGGGGATCAATAGACAAATCGAACCGTATATAGATTTTTTTCCTGAGTACTTGCTATTAGCCGGTATACCGTAACAAACTTTGACAAATTTGCAAAATTTAATGAAAAAGTTGTTATACTCAAAATTTTGAAATATTCGTTGAGCAGCAAAACTAAAATATGTCATCGATAGGGGATCAATAGACAAATCGAACGGTGTAAAAGTTTTTTTTATAAAAACTTTTTCATTAAATTTGTCAATTTTCAAAAGTTTGTTACATTATACCGTCTTATGGCAAGTACTCAGGAATAAAATCTATATACGGTTCGATTTGTCTACTGATCCGCTATCAATCACATATTTTAGTTTTGCTGCTCAACAAATATTTTAAAATTTCTTAGTATAAAAACTTGTTCATTAAGTTTGCAAATTTTTCAATGTTTGTTACGGTACACCGGCTAATGGAAAGTACTCAGGGATAAAATCTATATATGGTTCGATTTGTGTATTGATTCCCTATCGATCACATGTTGTAGTTTTGCTGCTCAACGAATATTTTAAAATTTTTTACTATAACAAATTTTTCGTCAAATTTGCGAATTTTTCTAAGTTTGTTACGGTACACCGGCTAATGGAAAGTACTCAGGGATAAAATCTATATACGGTTCGATTTGTCTATTGATCCCCTATTGATGACATATTTTAGTTTTGCTGCTCAACGATTATTTTAAAATTTTTTAGTATAAAAACTTTTTCATTAAATTTGTCAATTTGCCAATTTTCCAAAGTTTGTTACGTTATACCGTCTTATGGAAAGTACTCAGGATAAAAATCTATATACGGTTCGATTTATCTATTGATTCCCCATCGATGACTTATTTTGGTTTTGCTGCTTAACGAATATTTTAAAGTTTTTGAGTATAAAAGCTTTTTCATTAAATTTTGCAAATTTGTCAAAGTTTGTTACGTTATACCGTCTTATGGCAAGCACTCAGGAAAAAAATCTATATACGGTTTAATTTGTCTAGTAATACCCTATCGGTCACATATTATAGTTTTGCTGCTCAACGAACATTTTTAATTTTTTAACCATAAACACCTTAGTTAAATTTGTAATATCTTCAAAGTTTGTTACATTACAGCATATCATAGAAAGTACTTCGAAGAATACTTAATACTTAGATCGATTCGTTTTTCGATTTTCTATCAATAACACATTAACGAATATTTTAAAGTTTTTGAGTATAAAAGCTTATTCATTAAATTTTGCAAATTTGTCAAAGTTTGTTACGTTATACCGTCTTATGGCAAGTACTCAGGAAAAAAATCTATATACGGTTTAATTTGTCTAGTAATACCCTATCGGTCACATATTATAGTTTTGCTGCTCAATGAACATTTTTAATTTTTTAACCATAAACACCTTAGTTAAATTTGTAATATCTTCAAAGTTTGTTACATCACAGCATCTCATAGAAAGTACTTCGAAGAATACTTAATACTTAGATCGATTCGTTTTTCGATTTTCTATCAATAACATATTTCAGATTTTGTGCTCAAAGAGGATTTTAATTTTTATTTCGATATTTCAATATTTCACAAATATATCAATGAGTTTGTTACGTTTTTTATGTATTTTCTTCTTTGTTTATATTTTTTATGTACTTATCAATGTGTATACACAAAAAAGTACCTTTCCGTGCAACTCTGAAAAAAGTTTGCCAAAAGTCCCCCTGTTTGTTTTCTTCTTGTACGTCACCAATTTTATTAAATTAAATAAATATTAATTTAATAATAAAAACCCTCAGTAATTGTTTGTTTTTTCTAGAGGTAAATAAAAATATGAAGTGTTTTTTTGTACGAAATGTTTTAAAGAAAATGATCACTATTTTAAACATTTAAGAAGCTATCATTTTCTCAAATTGAAAAAAAAAATGCATACGTGCCTCTAAAATTCATGTTTAAAAAAATCATTGAAAAGGATAACACTTAAAATCATATTATAAAATCCAAATATTTTGTAGACAAAATGTTAATTATTGAATTCTTAATTATTTTATTTAACTCTGTGAATTTGTAAATATGTATGTATGTTAATAATTCATAGCTGTAAAATAATGATTAATAATCGTAACCATTATTAATTAGATTATTTTTATTAAAAAGGTAAACTTCTTGATTAATTAGCGATTATTATTTCTTAATTAGTTCTTTAATTAGTAATTAATTAATTATTTCTTTAATTAGTAATAAATTGCAATTAAAACTAATAAAAATTATCAGAGATAATTAAAATTAATAAAAATATTTAAAAATAATCAAAGTAAATTAAAACTTAGTTGTTTATTTTCAAGGATTAAGTTTGATTATTTTTCATATATTCAGTATAATTTCCTTCCAAATGTACTCTAAAACTATTTTTAATAATCAAATATAATCAGAAATAATCTTTGAAAATAATCAAATTTATAATTTAAATAATTTTAATTAATTTAAATTAATTTTAATCGTAATGAATTAATAATCTCAAATTTTTTACCACAATTATTTTTGAAAAATTATTATTTTTAATTGTTATTAATTTTAATTGAAATTTTACAATTATGGTATAATTGTATATTTTATTATTAAACCTATGTAATTATACAATGAATTTATAGAAAATATTAATCATTGTTTTTTATGTAAGAAAAATACGTAAAATAAAAAATATATATTTTGAAATAAATTTTTTTATTTAATAGTTTTGAATTAGAAACAATTTTATAAAAAAATGAAATATATATCATAATATTATGATACAGTTTCATATAATGTGAGAAAATTAGTCATTGCACATATTTTTCCACCACCTGGATAACAATCTTTCCGCGATGTGGTGGCTTTAGTGTCGGCTGTGGTTCTTTTGCATTGCAAATACAATCGGCACAAGCCCTTTGTATTTGGAAGACACTGAACTCAAAAGCCTTCATGACCAAAGGTTATCCCTCCTATCCTCAATTCCCAATTTTTCCTTTAAACAATCCCGTCTCCTCCCCATCCCCCACTTGTAAGGTTAAGGTGGTTGGTAGCAGTGCTGAGAATCTGAATGGCTAATCAGTGGATAAAGAAGATTAGTCGCTAACAGCTCCCCTCCGGTGCCACGAC
>NC_060949.1:3003363-3004760 GCF_022045245.1 Lucilia cuprina
CGAAATTGCTAGATGTCTCAAGGCGGAAGAGAGATACGATGATACGAAAGAGTTAATTCTTGTTGTCGTTTTCAAATACAATAGTACATTACATTCCATTACTGGACAACGTCCTATCGATATATTACATGGTATTTCTGAGGAACTAAGGTCCGATATAAAAGCGAAGTTAGTATCAGCACAGGAAACCGATTTACTATATCACAATGCAAATAGGAAAACGAAAAGTTTTTTACCAGGTGACAAAGTTTTTGTTAAGAGAAATAGAAGGTTGGGGAATAAGTTCAGCAAGCTTTATGTAGAAAAGACAATTCAAAAAGATTTTGGAAGTTATGTTTTTATCGACAACCGACCTGTTCATAAGGAAAATATACGATAAAAGTTTCACATATATTATAGAGTAACCTATATTTATACCCTAACAAAAATTTTGTATTCTTTAATTTTTTTAAGGGAAAAAGGAAAACGATCTTACATACATTTTACTTAACTATTAAAGATTAATATCAAAACATTCATTTTATCAGTAATAAAATTGGAAATTTAAAACCTTCAATTAGGTATATAACTATATAATAAAAAAATATAAATAAATTTGAAAATTAATGAAATGATAAAAAATGTTAACAAAATTTAAAATATTTATTGAAGCCAAAATATAGGTACTTTATGTTCAAAATTTAAAAAAAAATATGGCATATTGTAACAGCCAGGGACGACTGTTTCCCAAAGGGGAGGATAGTTAAGGCAATCAATATAATATTGCTAACTTTTTATACTTATCTGTTTTCTTAATTTACTCTTCTTAGTTTGATCTTGCTTTGTTACTATTATTATTATTTTATTTATGTTATCATTTGTAATAATTGTAGAGAGAACTAACGGTAGGAGCAATATAAGTCTCTCGAAATATTGTTATTATTATCATTAACATTTATTTACTGTTTCATCTTTTGTTATAATTCTGACGAGAAGTAAAGAAGAGAGCAATAGGAGTCTCTTGAATTGTTGTAGTTAACATTAATTATATCGCCTTTCGATATACATAATTCTTAATTCGTACAGTTAATTATAAGTCAGTCTATTTTGATATTTTAAGCAATCCTCATAGTAAGGAGCGTGCGAAAATAATTCAGAATTTAATTAAAGTTAAATTGGAAATTAAAGTGAATTAAATAAAATTATATAAATTGTGAAAACTAAAAAATGTGTTTTACTTTAAACAAAAAAATGAGAAATGTTAATTTATATAATATATACAGACCACACACAAAAACCGATACCGATTCTAATCCGAACGCATCGACGGAATCACTTAACCGATTTTCAAAATTTTTACAGATCCTGAATCTGTGGAGTCCCAGCTTTATGTTTCACTATCGCTCACTATATAATTC
>NC_060949.1:3004860-3006997 GCF_022045245.1 Lucilia cuprina
GGTCGCTTAGGAAAAGACCTAAGCTTTCTCAAAAAAATAAAAAAAAAATAAAAAGGGCCCATTTTGAAAAAAAGTCAAAAATTTTTTTGATTTAAAAAAAAATCAAAAATATTTTATTAAATTTTTTTGTTTTTTTTCGAAAGATTGCATAAATAGCTATCTAAACACTTTGCTACGAAAAATAGGTAATCAGTTATTTGGATAAAAAATACCTGTTTGGCCAAAATGTCAAATTTTGACCTCCTATAACTCAGAGAGTTCTTGACCGATCTTGTTGAAAAATGGTGTCCAAATTACTATCCAATAGAACTAACATTGGTGCAAATTTCATAGCGATCGGATGATTTCAAAAGTTGGTTCACTTGACGTGAAATGCCCCATATATAGATTTATAAAATAAAAATATTGTTTGTGAATAAGGGGGTAAATGTTCAAATGAATGTCAAAATTCCTCAAATTCGCCCCCTAATGCTAGTCCGCCCACTTTTTTCCCATATAATTATATTGACACTAAAGTGCCTCCGACTAAATTTGAGGACTCTAACTGTTATATTGTCTTATACATACGAATTTTATATTTCCTTAATGTGGGCGTGGGTCCCCCCTGAAAATTCAAAATAAAAAGTAGCCTATTACATATTGCAGACATACAGGAATACGATGTGAAAATTTCAAGAAAATCGGTTCAGCCGCATAGTAGTCTATGAGGTTCAAACATACAAACATGCAAACAAACACACATTCATTTTTATACCCTTTACCTTCATGAGAAGGGTATATATAAGTTTGTCATTCCGTTTGTAATTTCTATAATATAATTTTCCGACCCTATAAAGTATATATTCTGGATCCTTATAGATAGCGGAGTCGATTAAGCCATGTCCGTCTGTCTGACCGTCTGTCTGTTGAAATCAGTTTTTAGAGTACCCCAGATATCGGCGAGTTCCGAATCTTCAATAATTCTATTAGACATGCTTTCGAGAAGATCGCTATTTAAAATCAGCCAAATCGGTCGGTAAATAACGGAGATATGAGCAAAAATCCGAGACAACCTCTGAAAATTTCATCAAAAAATTTTTATAAAACAACAACAACACTGTATATGGAAAAAGATCTACACGTGTGTGTGTAGATGTATTTGGTTTATTCACCTGTGTATTTTCTACTAAAATACACAGCAAAAAAATATGATTTGCATTTTTTGTTAAAATAAAATAATTTTCCCTTTTGTTTTGCAAATATATTTTTTAATGAATAGAAAAAAGTATTTAAAACGTTTTCAATTACATGAGAGTAGATTGTGAGTTATTGTACAATAATTTTTATGCGAATAATGTAAGTTTGAAAATTAAAACTAACAAAAATTGTTTCCAAGTGCTTTTTAAATCAATTTTTTTACGATAAACAAAAACAAAAATACGTCTCGTCAATGTAAGTTTGAAATTTAAAACTAACACAAATTTTTTCCAAGTGCTTTTTAAAACAACTACATTATTATTACATCAAAAGCTAAACAAAAAGAACAACAACTCTAAACGAAATAAAACACAAAATACACAAGGCATCTAAACCAACAGACATCTAAACATACATCACGAAAAACAAAAATAACAACGCAATGACGCCAACAGCATTCAAACCAAGGGTGCCCAAGCTATATGCGCTTGGTACTCTTTTGTTTTTGTAAATGCGCTTAGCTGTAGACAGTGTGTTTTCTATACACTTATATGCGCTTGCGTTGTTGTTGTTCTTAACAGTATACAAGCAAGAGTAAAACAACAACACTTTCGTATTCATTGCTAGTAAACATTGACGAGACGCATTTTTCTTTATCATAAAAAATTGTTTTAAAAAGCACTTGGAAAAAATTTGTGTTAGTTTTAAATTTCAAACTTACATTGACGAGATGTATTTTTGTTTTTGTTTATCGTTAAAAAATTGTTTTAAAAAGCACTTGGAAAAATTTTTTGTTAGTTTTAAATTTCAAACTTACATTATTCGCATAAAAATTATTGCACAATAACTCACAATGTACTCTCATATAATTGAAAACGTTTTAAATACTTTTTTCTATTCATTAAAAAATATATTTGCAAAACAAAAGGGAAAATTTTTTTATTTTAACAAAAAATGCAAA
>NC_060949.1:3007097-3008503 GCF_022045245.1 Lucilia cuprina
TTCTCACTTAACATGTTTAATTTCATGTTTCTATGTTTAATATTATAGAAATTTAAAAGAGTACCTTTTCCGTCTTAGTGGATCTATTCGGTGTGAGACCAATCTCCTGTTCAAATTTCAGCTCTTTAGCTTCAACCGTTTAGGCTGTGGGATGATGAATCAGTCAGTCAGTAACGTTATAATTTTATATATATAGATTGAATAAATAAATAATAAATACATACATAAAACTAACAAGTAAGAGTGCAATATTCGGCTGTGCCGAATCTTATATACCCTTCACCATAGTGTATTTTAAACTTATAAGCTTTATAAATTTAAAATTTTTTCCGACTACATTATTATTACACCAAAATCAATAAAACCTAGATCCGAATATAGAAACAGAATTCACAATAAGAAAACAAAATACATATCTCAATGAAGCCAACAGCATCTAAACATACAAAACAGAATACACAGCGTAATAAAACCAAATATATCTTCACACATGTACACACTAAGAGAAAATTCATGCATTTCACTAATGAATCGCGTTCATCAGATGTTCTTCATCGAATAAATGAAGTATTTTATTTGTATAATGAGCACAATGAAAACTGTCATATATTTTTTTCGAAATCATTCATTGTGCATATGAATTTACTATCATTAAAATTACCAAGATCAAATTTTTATAGAGTTTTTAAAATTTCCAAAAATATTAATGAAACTACATTCCAGAATACAATGAATATTCTTCATTCATATCTTATAATTTTGCCTCTTTGCCCTTTATTCCTATGCACCCCTGGTTCTCATTTTATAATAAATAATAATTACATACATAGAACTAACAAGTAAGTGTGCAATATTCGGCTGTGCCGAATCTTATATACCCTTCACCATAGTGTATTTTAAACTTATAAGCTTTATAAATTTAAAAATTTTCCCGACTACATTATTACAACAGCATCTAAACGTACAAAACAGAATACACAGCGTAATAAAACCAAATATATCTTCACACATGTACACACTAAGAGAAAATTCATGCATTTCACTAATGAATCGCGTTCATCAGAATTTTTGCAAATTTTGAGAAAAGTAAGTATCACAAATAAATTTTTTAATATTGAATAGCAATTACCTTTCATTACGCGTATAATTACATATATAATTACACATACATACATTATTGTCATGTTTTTTAAAGTTTGGTCACCTTTTTATGTTGATGTTTTTTGTGCAAAAAGAGACATGAAAAATCAACCACCAATTATCTCTATGAAGAAAACAAACTTTTTAACAAACTTTTTTACGTACAAGAAGAAAACAAACAGGGGGATTTTTGGCAAACTTTTTTCAGAGTTGCACGGAAATGTACTTTTTTGTGTATACACGTGGATAAGTACATAAAAAATATA
>NC_060949.1:3008603-3010825 GCF_022045245.1 Lucilia cuprina
ATTATTATTATGAGTCAAAAGACCTGCTTCAATCTGAGATGAAACATGTGAAACAACGTTTAGTCATAATGTGTCAAAAACTTTATTTTCCAGAGTACAAAGTTTTAGCTCGTGGTTTATCTGTATCTAGAAAAAGCAATCTTCTAGCTTTAAACCCTTTTATCGACCTTGAAGGAACAATGAGAGTAAATGGTCGACTCTCTCAATCCCCGACACTTACATACGATGAAAGATTCCCCAAAATATTGCCTTACAATGGTAAATTTACCCGATTATATCTTGAATTAATTCATAAATCTTCCATGCACGGAGAAAACTCTGTTTTATTGCGGCTAATGCGAATTGAATACTGGGTACCGAAGCTTAAAAACTTAACGAAGTTTATCGTTCGCAACTGTAAAGACTGTATACTACAAAGGCATATACGAAGTAAACAAATCATGGGTATGCTCCCACCTGAACGAACGACTCTCTCACGCCCCTTTACAAACACTGGTGTCGATTTTGCCGGGCCTTTTGACCTCAAGTCTTATGTTGGTCGCGGTTGTAAGGTAACAAAAAGCTACGTTCTTGTCTTTGTTTGTTTTTCAACGAAAGCAATACACTTAGAACTTACCAGTGAAATATCTACCCCTGCCTTTATGGCAGCTTTCTCTCGGTTTTTCTCTCGTAGGGGTTGTCCACATGTAATGTTTTCCGATAATGGCACTGCTTTTGTTGGAGCTGCCAATATTCTTGCTCGAGACAGAGATAATTTTCTTTCCCTTGTGCGTCAGGGACTCTTAAGTCAATTTGTTTTTCAATCCATCGACTGGCGATTCATACCTCCTGGTGCTCCACATATGGGTGGATTGTGGGAAGCAGGTGTAAAGAGTTTTAAGACCCACCTTAAAAAGGTAACTCACGCCCAGACTTTTACGTACGAAGAGTTTTCTACCATGCTTATTCGAATCGAAGCGTGTTTAAATTCACGCCCTCTTAGTCCAATGACTGAAAATCCTTCAGATGTTAACGCTCTAACTCCTGGCCATTTTCTCATTGGAGCTCCACTTTTAGCGCCCGCTGAACCTGACTCTTCCCAACAATCCCTAAGCTATATAAATCGATGGCAAAAGCTTAAGGTTCTGCACCACCATTTTGCACTTAGATGGAAAGAAGAGTACTTAAAGGAGCTATATAAGCGGATTAAATGGCAGTACCCTCAAAGAGATTTCGCTGTTAATGATTTGGTTGTAGTTAGACGTGATAATTTACCGCCAAATCAGTGGCGTTTAGGGCGTATAGAAAAGGTTATTTGTGGACCTGACTCGAAAGTTAGAGTTTGCGAAGTGCGTACATCTAATGGCCTAGTAACGCGTCCAATTGTTAAATTAGTTTTATTACCCCCATTTGAACAGCAATAATCTAAATAATTTACCTTTTCAGCAACCATGTCTACTATGCCCCGACGTTTAAGGATCAACCGTAACTCCAACAATGAAGTCCCTACGAGTCACAGAGAAAACGCCCTAGTTGTCCGTACCAGGAAACTTAAGGATTGTCGCTACTGTAACATGGATCATCCCTTAAGGAAATGCCTAAGGTTTAAGCGACTATCGGTACGAGAGCGTTGGAATGTTGTTCGCAAGTACCGATATTGTATCAATTGCCTTGCTCACTCGCATTTTGTAAAGGATTGCCGTTGTCGTGATAGATGTCGAGAATGTCTTTCTGAACACCATACGCTCCTACATACTTTCAGAGCAAACAGTCGCCGACACAGACGAAATAACCAACTCCAACAAAATAGTAAACGACAACAACAATATAACCGGCAACTATCCTTACAAACTCAAAACCGCTACACCGTAAACACCAATGGTTCCGCACTAGGCACGTCTGCATCTGGTCCTACAATTGTGATCAACGTCACACCTAAATAAATCATATCTCAACTTATGTTTATTTTCTGTATAACACACCTGAATTATGTTTATCTCGTAGATATATTGATTAACATATATATCCTTTCATAATGAAAATCTCTAAAACATATATTTTTACTTTTTCTATATATATATTTAATACAAAATTAATTATGTACTAAAGATATATTACAACTCTCTCCCCCCTAATTTTTTTTTGAAGTTGCAATTCTGCAAGGGGGGCGGGATGTTTATGTTAAATTAGAACATTTATTTTCATAATCTAAAGAATTATTATGCCCTTATATTTGTGCCCTT
>NC_060949.1:3010925-3012145 GCF_022045245.1 Lucilia cuprina
TGTTAAGAAGTTTAATACTTATCACACCAACGTAGCACCCAATAAATCAGTTAATAAACCGACAAAATGTTGCCTTTGTTCCGATTTCCACTCTCTTCAAAAATGTCCAACGTTTTTAAAAATGTCTGTAGAAGACCGCTCATCTTTAGTCAGAAATCAGAAACGTTGCTTCAATTGCTTAGCCTGTTCACACGACTATAGAAAATGTTTAAGCAAATTTGTCTGTCATTATTGCAAGCAGAAACACCACACCCTACTTCACCGCACATTGAACACATCAAAGAATAATCAACCCCAATATAGTGGTCAGAACACTCAAGATAAGATAAATCCTCCTACTCTAACCAATCCTATTGATACGCCATCCACATCTACTGCTGCGGCAGCCCAAAATCGTCAAACCTTTTCCACTCGTTTACAGTCCACTCAAGCTAAGTTTATACTTCTTGGAACCGCTTTAGTCGATGTGTGTGTTGGGGATGTTAGATTAAGAGTTCGTGCTCTTATAGATCCCGCCTCAGAAGCATCCTTTGTTTCATCTTCTCTTAAAAGGAGACTCTCGTTGCCGTCTCGATTCTCTGAAACACTAGTCACAGGTTTAAACGGATCCATAACTGCCACATCCAGTCAAGTTTGTTCACTTTTAATCAGCTCTCCCATTGATAAGAATTTTTCAATTAGAGTTAATGCGTTTGTTGTCCGTAAACTTACTGGTGAACTATCCTACCACTCCATTCTCTCAACAGTTAGCAATAAATTTAACGGTTTGCAATTAGCAGACACCGGGCTACAGAAAAGTAGCCAAGTTGATTTACTTTTAGGTGGTGATATATACCCACAAATTCTTAAAGAGGGAGTTAAATGGGAAAATGATCATAATTTAGTCGCACAAAAGACAGTTTTTGGATGGGTTGTGACTGGCCAGATTGGTTCTTCAACTCCATGTCGAACAGTTTCTTCTTTTTACAACGAAGTTGACCTTAATCTTCAATTGACCCGTTTTTGGGAACTGGAGGAGGTTCAAGAAGCGAGTCGTATGTCAGATGAAGATCGATATTGTGAGAACTTATACGAAAGAACAACTTACAGAAATAAAGATGGAAGATTTGTAGTTTCTCTTCCGTTTAAAAAAGAATTTCCGGTTGAACAAAATCTAGGCAACTCTCGTGATACTGCTATAGCACAATACCTTCGTAATGAAGCTCGTCTGGTAAAACAAT
>NC_060949.1:3012245-3013645 GCF_022045245.1 Lucilia cuprina
GATTGCCTCAAGCTATATGGCACACGAGAAGACAGCACCACCAGACGAAGTGAGCGATCTCCTGGCCGTAATTGAGACATCTGACGACATAATCCTAGGCTGTGATGCTAATGCAAGGCATACAATCTGGGGTAGCAGCGAAACTAATGAAAGGAGTAAGCCTATCTTTAATTTCATTAATACTAACAACCTAAACATATGTAACTCTGGCAACAAACCTACATTCATTTTTCCAAGTACGGATTATTATAATGGGTGGGAGGAAGTACTGGACATTACACTCATTAGCGATAGATCTAAAATATCAGTTGATAGGTGGAGGGTATCCAATGAAAACTCTTTTTCAGATCACAATTGGATCCTCTTCGATATTATACTACAAAATTCGACGGAAAAAATGGTCTTTAGGAGCCCAAGAAGTATAAAGGGATCCTTAGACATAAGCTCAGAAAAATTCCCGTGGTTGATGATTCAATCACTGGTCTTGAAAAGATAGAAGAAAACTTTAGCAAAGTCTTAGGTAATGCTTTCGAAGTCTCTTGCCCAATCACAAAGGCAAAGAAAAGCTTGCCTCCATGGTGGAATTCGGAGCTATCTAGGCTACGTAAGGAAACGCGTAGGGCCTTTAACACATGCTACAACAATAAATCGTGGCAGCCATACCGCGACAAACTAAAAGTTTATAAGAAAGCTACAGCACTCGCAAAAATAACCTCATGGAGAAGTTTCTGCGCATCTATAGATAACACAAAGAACTTAGCAAAATTCTTGCTAAAGGCCAATCTAATCCAACCTATATTAAGAGGAAGGACGACACTTGGTCAGAGTCCTATTGACAGAGTCTCTTGACATCCTACTGAATACTCACTTCTCTGGCTGCAAAGATGCTGTCTAGGAAATCTTCACTGACAGTAGGACTCTAACGGGAATAAATATAAACATCATCTCTTATGATAGAATCTCATGGGCGATTGATAGTTTTTCCCCTTTCAAATCACCAGGGCCTGATGGCATTTTGCCAATGATGCTACAAAGTGCAAAAGAATATATCATCCCCTGTCTTCATAGAATATACACGCTCAGCCTCTCTCTCAATCATGTTCCGGTAAACTGGAGAAAGGTTAAGCTCGTTTTTATTCCCAAAGCTGGCAAAAGGAGTCATGAAAATGCGAAGGACTTTCGTCTTTCATCTTTTCAGCTCAAAACGCTGGAAAGACTCATCGACTCACATATTAGGCAACGGCTAGAGAGCTCATCACGGCTTTCAACCAGTCAACATGCCTACCTTACAAGACGATCTACTGAGACAGCTCTACATGAGGTTGTAAGAGTTATAGAAAGATCCCTCGAATTCAAACAATACACTATGGGAGCCTTCTTAGACATAGAAGGTGCCTTCA
>NC_060949.1:3013745-3018962 GCF_022045245.1 Lucilia cuprina
ACGTGAAATTTAAAATTAATTCAGATTTGCATCCATTATTCACAGAATAGTTTTGGATATTCTAATTTAGAGTAGAAGAAAACGAACGAAATTCAAATAATTTTTATTCTCATTATATTAAAATTAAAAACAAACTATGACAATTTTTCCTAGCAAATCAATATAGAACCAATTTTATTTTTACTACTTTTACTCGTAAAAAACATATAAATATTCAAGCCAAAACTAGTAAAGGAGGAAAATATTTTATTTTGAAAGGTTTACTTTACAATTGTGCAAAAACAGAAAACTTAAGGAAATCGTAAGAAAGAGTAAAACTATTAAAAATAGTTTATAAACGTACAGATTTTATATACATATTTAGAAATATTTCTGCCATACTTTAAACATCCGTGTTTCTAAATTTCTCAATTTTTATATAATTAAAATAAAAGTTTATGATTTGTGCATAGCTTGGGATAGTACATACTTTGCTTTAGAATTATTAAACTTTGAATAAAGTTTAGTGGCGTGAAACTTTGCATTTTGAACTCTACTATCGGTATATACACATTCAAAGGAACAGCACCTAGTGACACTTTATTGACCATGTCAGATTTAAATGCATTTATTAGAGCATCGGACCGTGTGGTTCAGTTTTATGCTTATTTTTCTTCAATTCCTCAGGATGACCACACCATACATACCTTAGAGATTCAAAAGGATGAAATAACTCATTTGTGGTCCTCTCTTAGGACAGTTTACGATTCACTTTTAAGTCAGCTTGGATCTGATAATTCTGATGTGTCTTTAACGACTGTTCAGAACAAATTTTTTGTTGCCTATGATGCACACCTCAAATGTCTTTCAAGGGCAAATGAGCTCCTTGATCAAATAAGTAATAAGGCCACCACCATTGTAGATAACATGGAGTTTCGAAATCTACAAACTCCAAACATCTCGTTACCACCCTGCGATACAGACGTCTTCTATGGTGATAACGTCTCTTGGCCTTCTTTGAGAGACATGTTCTCTGCCCTGTATAGAAATAACCCCCGTTTATCCCCAGTTGAGAAACTTTACCATCTTCTTAAGAAGACTCAAAACGAAGCTCGTGATATTGTAAAATCATGACCACTGACCAATACAGGTTTTGAAATGGCATGGAACAATCTTGTTGAGAGATACGAAAACAAGGAAGTTCTTCTAAATGCCTAATTAAAGCTTCTTTTTAGTTTAGATCCTATTCAAAAGGAATCGGGAAACGGTAAAACACCCTCCAACGTACAATCAATGATTGTATAACCAACCTTTCAATGCTCGATATAGAAACGGATAAATGGGATGTAATTTTTGTTTATCTGTGTTCCACTTGCCTTCCAGATGTTACACTAGATTTATGGAAACAACACCACAGATCCACTAATGGACTACCAACTTGGAAGCAAATGAACGAATTCCTAACCTCTAGATATCAGACTTTAGAGTCCTTTGCGGATATTAGATCTTCCAAACCTCATTCTACTACAGTTAAGAATAATTCTCCTCCAAAATCGCACACTTCTTGTGATGTTAAGAAGTTTAATACTTATAATACCAACGTTGCACCCAATAAATCAGTTAATAAACCGACTAAATGTTGCCTTTGTTCCGATTTACACTCTCTTCAAAAATGTCCAACGTTCTTAAAAATGTCTGTCGAAGACCGTTCATCTTTAGTCAGAAATCAGAAACGTTGCTTCAATTGCTTAGCCTGTTCACACGACTATAGGAAATGTTTAAGCAAATTTGTCTGTCTTTATTGCAAGCAGAAACACCACACCCTACTTCACCGCACATTGATCTTATCAAAGAATAATCAAGATAGTGGTCATAACACTCAAGATGAGGCGAATCCTCCTACTCTAACTAACCCTGTTAATCCGCCATCCACCTCTACTGCTGCGGCAGCCCAAAATCACCAAACCTTTTCAACTCGTTTACAGTCCACTCAAGATAAGTTTATTCTTCTTGGAACCGCTTTAGCCGATGTGTGTTTTGGCGATGTTAGATTAACAGTTCGTGCTCTTATAGATTCTGCTTCAGAAGCATCCTTTGTTTCCTCTTCTCTTAAAAGAAGACTCTCGTTGCCGTATCGATTCTCTGGAACACAAGTCACTGGTCTAAACGAAGCCATAACATCCAGTCCATCCGACATCCAGTCAAGTTTGTACAATTTTAATCGGTTCTACGATCGATAAGTTTTTCTCAATAAAGGTTAATGCGTTTGTGTTTCGTAAACTTACTGGTGAATTACCATATCAGTCTATTCTCTCATCACTTGAAACTAGATTTGACGGTTTGCAATTAGCAGACTCTAGCCTTCGAAAAGGTAATCAGGTTGATTTACTTTTAGGTGGTGATATATACCCACAGGTGCTTAGAGAGGGAGTTAAATGGGACAATGATCACAATCTGGTAGCACAAAAAAAGTTTTTAGATGGGTTGTGACTGGACAGATTCGTTCTCCAGCTCCCTGTCGAACTGTTTCTTCCTTTTACAACGAAGTTGATCTCAATCTTCAATTGACACGTTTTTGGGAACTTGAGGAAGTTCAAACGGCGAGACTTATGTCAGATGAAGATATTTTTTTTTTGGGTTTTAATTAGGATGGCGGGGCATCAAGCACTCATATTGCCAGGTTATCACACGTTTGTCCAGAGAAAACCCCACCAACCGACCTATACCGTCGTATAGGAAGTTGGAGCATCCGGACTTGATTTCATCAAAAGTATTAACGGTCTCCACCAGAAAAAAGTTCCAGAGTTTTAATGGTCTCCACCAGTTTATATTTGAGTTCAAATGGTCTCCACCAGGTTATATCGTGAGTATTCTATGGTCTCCACCAATAAAAAACATAACCACACTCTAAGGTAAAACGAAAGCACGCGTTTAATGAAGACAACGCATAACTTAGAACAGTTATACGAAGTAGTGCATTAAATTAGTGCGGGGTGAGAAATAATTCTGTCGAAAGCCCAGCAACAAGCACAAGCCTGACCATCCTTTAGAAATAAAAACGATGACGCGAGAGTTGTTCCCCAACTCAGACCTGAATTACAACTGAGATGAAGATATGTATTGAGAAAATGTATACGAAAGAACAACTTATAGGAATCAAGAGGGTAGATTTGTAGTTTCTCTTCCGTTTAAAAAGGAATATTCAGTTGAACAAAATCTAGGCAACTCTCGTGATTCAGCTATTGCACAATATCTCCGTAATGAAGCTCGTATGGTAAAACAATCCGCCACAAAATGCAATAATGACAAGGTTATTTCTGAATATCTAACCTTACACCACATGGTAAAAGTACATCCTGACTTATCGACAAACCCTAACACTTCGTACTCTCCCCCACCATGCGGTAATAAAACCAGATAGTACAACAACTAAACTTCGAGTTGTCTTTAACGCGTCAAATCCCTCATCTAGTGGCGTAATTCTTAACGACATTTTATACGCTGGCCCTGTTCTACAGGCTGATCCAACGATTCTCGTTCTAAGATGGCGCCTATTCCGATATGTCTTTAACGCCGATATCGAGAAAATGTATCGACAAGACTCAAACCCCATTTCAGCGCATTATATTTCGACAGCCACCCGATGATCAGTTAAGTGATTTTGAAATGCTCACAGTGATTTTTGGCGTCAATTGTGCCCCATATTTGGCTATAAGAACTCTGCTGGAGCTAGCTAAACAATGTGAGACTGATTTCCCTATGGTTGCCGACATTTTGAGAAATTATATGTACGTAGATGATGTTCTATTTGGGTCTCATGATTTGAGCACCGCTCTCCAAGCTCGCAAAGATCTTACTCAAGTTCTAAATACTGTCGGTTTTTTCACTTAGAAAGTGGACTGCTAACCACAAAGTTCTCTTACAAGATGTACAACCCGAACATCTTCTAGATTCTAATTTTTTAAACTTGTCCGATTCTTGTACATCAAAAACATTAGGTCTGAGATGGAATGCAGGAAATAATTGCTTTTACTTCGAACCCTTTAAATTTTCTGCGGATAATAGTTTCACTAAAAGAGTTGTTCTGTCCCAAATTGCGAAACTTTTTGATCCCGCCTAAGATTATAGTTGCAAAAATAATAATGCAACAAATATGGAAGGATGAGACTGGATGGGACGAAGTGATTGCGCCATCAACTTTAAAACAGTGGCTAGCATTTCTAGAGGATTATTCGAACTTAAAACATATACAAATTCCCCGTTATATCGACTTCGATCCACTTTTTTCTATTGAATTACACGGTTTTTGTGACGCATTAGAAGTAGCGTACGCTACTGCTTTGTACCTTCGGACAGAAAGTCCAAAGGGCCAGATTTACACGCATCTTTTGGCAGCCAAGACAAAGGTTGCACCAGTTACGTTCGTAACACTTCCTCGAAAAGAACTTTGTGGGGCCGAATTAATGGCAAGAATGTTCCAATCAATACGATCGCAATTGGATATTGGAAGTAATCGTGTCTATATGTGGACTGACTCCACTATAGTTTTATCATGGCTGCAAAAACCCCCGAGTCACTGGAAGACATTTGTGGCAAATAGAGTCTCTTCTATAATTGATAAAGTAGGAAAAAATGTATGGTTTCACGTTGATTCGAAAGATAATCCAGCTGATCTAGCGTCTCGTGGTATCACAGCTAGGGATTTAATTCAGAATTCTTTGTGGTGGCATGGGCCCTCGTGGCTTCAAATGCAACATTCAAAATGGCCATCTACAACCCCCGATTTAGAAACCCAAGAGGAAATGAGACCAATTAAAGTTCATGCTAATCAGGTGGCTGTTTGTGACATATTGAATAGGTTTTCCGACCTCTCAAGGGCGATGCGAGTTCTTTGTTATGTATTTCGTTTCTTCCACAAAATCTCCCCTTCTCACAATTTCCATTATGAGTCAAACGACCTGCTTCAATCTGAGATGAAACATGTGAAACAACGATTAGTCATAATGTGTCAAAAACTTCATTTTCCAGAGTACAAAGTTTTAGCTCGAGGTTTGCCAGTGTCTAGAAAAAGCGATCTTCTAGCTTTAAACCCTTTTATCGACCTTGAAGGAACAATGAGAGTAAATGGTCGACTTTCTCAATCCCCGACACTTACATACGATGAAAAATTCCCCAAAATATTGCCTTACAATGGTAAATTTACCCGGTTATATCTTGAATTGATTCATAAATCTTCCA
>NC_060949.1:3019062-3056555 GCF_022045245.1 Lucilia cuprina
ATAAAAATTATTTGAATTTCGTTCGTTTTCTTCTACTCTAAATTAGAATATCCAAAACTATTCTGTGAATAATGGATGCAAATCTGAATTAATTTTAAATTTCACGTAGATGAGAAAAATTATAAACAATTTTTCAAAACATTCTCTTTCCTTTACAGAATTATGCGTTGGGTTATTCAAACCCATATGTACAACTAAAGAACTGAGCAAATATACAATGTTCTAAACAAAGAATGAAATTAAATAAAAACATGATATTTTACAAATTAACAAATTTTCTCTTTTATCATAAAAAAAATATGTGGATAAGAATCAACCAAATAAAAAGTATATTTCACAAACGATTGTCTCTAAATTTGTATATATAAGGAAATATATACAAATATATTATTGTTCTCTTTTTCTTTAACATGCAAAATATGATATTGTAAAATTGTTCTAACAAGTATGGAATATTAAGAAATGCAAAAAAAGAAAACTAAGAGAAAAGTGCAATAATGTTTGTGTTGTTGCTCTTGAGTGATTTATTAAAATGTTGAGTATCACAGTTTACGTTACTTTCTCTCTTTTAGAATAATATCACTCTTTTAAATTTGTTGCGATGAACTATGAGTAGAATAATTTGTTGTATGACACTTTTACGTTTTAATTCCCTCTTGGTTCTGTCTTAAAGTTTAGCAACTTTCAAAACAAATATTGCAATGTTATAATAAAAAAAAACCAATCTGATAAATCTTAGAATATTCTTATAAAAAAACTCTTGTGGAACTTGTTTCACTTAACGTTGGGATTTTTTATCGGCGAAGAAAAATTAACGGTTTGGTAAAAAAAAATCATGTATGTATATATTTAAATATTCTTTGTTGTTGGGTTTTTGTTTTCTTTTGTATTTTAAAAGAACCTTTTTTGAAGAACTTTGTTTCTTACATACCTTAGGGTTTTTTACTTGAATATTTACTTGCTGTATAATGTTTTTTCTTGGGGATCCACGTATGATTCCTTGGGGACTGAGTAAGTATTATTATTGAGAGTTCGTCCAGTGTCCAGATCACCAGAATTATTTCCAAAATCACTTTACGGTTTCACTACAAAATAATTTTTAACCAATATAACTTCTCAAAATCCGGTTCGTACGGATCAGCAATGTTTGGTTGGAGTGTGAGAAATTTTAATATTGGGTATAATGATGAGGAGAAAAGAAAATAAAAATTAACATAGGGAGTTTTAGTTTTATTTCAAGGTTTTTATTATTCCGTGTTCTTTACCTCCTTTCGATGGGGTTTTCTTTAATACTAAACTTAGATTTACAATAATTCAAAGTAATAAGCTCAATAATAAAAATTAATAGAGAGCGAAAGAGTATACTTTCCAATATGGAAAGTGCACTTAAAAATACCGTCGAGGGCATAAATATAAGGCAGGATAAAATATATATGTTTCAGTTAAACTTAAACATTATCTTTTAAAATTGATTAATAAATATTCTTGTTATGATCAATAAGTACTGTATATGTTTCTACAGCTAGTGTTTTATTTTTAGGATCAGGAATCGGTTCGAAAGTTATTTTACTAAGTGTGTTCTGTGAATATAATGGTATCTTAAAAATTAATAATATATGTCCATCATGTAATGCAACGGAAGTTTTTATATTAACGTAACTGTCAAAGTCTGTTATAAGGTCCATTTCTTTTGGGGTCAAAATGTCTGTCTTAATAATTCCTAATTTACTTGAAAATACCACTTGTCCTATGTCGTCGATATGATTACGTAAAAGTGCTATATCATTATAATTTGGTAAATGTGTTGCATGAACAATAGTTCGTCCTCTAATGTTGCTATTTTATTTTGAAAAATATTCTTAAATTGGTTTAAGTATTTTCCCACGTGAATTTCTTGTATGTTGATATGGTATATTATATTTTTGATCTGATCCGAAAAGAAGTTATTTATTAGAGTCAAGTTATGTATAGTCTTGGTTAAGAGCCCATTATTTTCATAAAGTTGTTTTAATGAATAATTTATATGTTCCTCGTCTTCGCTATCCATTGTTCCTGTTGTAATTTTCAAACCTTTTCCTAACAAATTACCTCGTTTTATTCTAAATTGTGGGCTTAAGTTAGCAATTTTAGCTTTAAGTATCGCAAAGTTTTTGAAAACAGTGTCCAGTAATGTTTTTGTATCTGTTGTGTATATTTTAAGTATCGCTACATTGTCAGAAATTAATCTAAGGTTTTCCTGTTACATGGTAATATTAATAATGTGAATTATCTTAGAATATGTTTCTATTGGTCTAATATCATCCAGTTTGATTGGGATATATCCATTGTATGTCAAGTCTTGAATAACTAGGTATTGTGCATTAGTTGTCATGAATAATGTAAGTATTATGGTCCAAGTCGTCATCTGAAAATAAATTATTTTTTATATATTATAGTTGGGTTATTTCTGTCTTGATATTTTTTTCTAGGTTTAACATGGGTTTTGTTATATTTGTGACCAGTTTTTACAGTTTGTAAATGGTCGTTATGTATCTTATTTGCGTTAACTTTCCTATATTTTGTGTGGTTCTTACCATCTCTTATCTGCTTAATATTTTTTGTTCCGTCTTTTAATTCTATATCTTTTCTATATTCATTCAATTTCTGTATATATTTTTCCTTTTTATGGTTTATTAGGTCGTGAATTTCCTTATATTTGTCTTCATGTATTTTACCATTTAGGAAATCAATCGGCTTAATACCTGTAGTGCTGTGTATTGTATTATTGTAGAACCCTATTATCCTTGTCATTTTGTCTTCCATAGTTTCGTCTTTATTTCTGTTATGGTGTCTTAGTAACCGTATGTGTTCATTAATGGTATTGTGTAGTCGTTCGATATCTGCTTATGATGTGTGATTAATGTTATAGGTATAATGGATTTCTATGTTTTCGTCCTTTAAGAACTGTTGCATTGAATCCGAGTTCATTGTCTACTATAATTTTGTTTATTTTTCGTATGTGTTTATTATTTGTAATAGTTTGGATTTGAACTCTGTCCGTTTATCTGGAATGGTAGTGCGAATTTAGAAAATTTGTCAATTGCAGTCATAAAAAGTTTCTTTTCTAAAGTGTAAAATACGTATCGCGAAATTATACACATATAATTTTGCGAGGCTTAAATGGGGTTTCCGTAATTTTATATGGTATCTTTGGAGGTTTCCTATCATATTTTTCCAGGTTACATACTTCACAGTTGTTTATGAAATGCGGGTTGTATATGCGAGTTATCAATTCCTTATATACTGCTTTAGTACATGGGTGGTTTTTTATCAAGATTTTCCTTTTTATTTTCTCCGTAAGTAGTTATTCATTCTCCACGTCCTCTATAAGGATGAAACATCGTATGGTCCTAAAATTTTGATTATTTGCGATTAATTCGTCAAACGTTGTTTTGAAAATTGGATAAAACCCTTCTACAATTAAAATAGCATTTAACTTTGATGGATTAAAATGATTTTTGAGTAATGTAATAGCGGTCTCACGGTCCAGTTTCTTCATTTAAATATTTTTTCTTCTATTTCCAAAAATTGTTTTGTTTTTAATCCTTAGTGATCCTGATGTTGCCTTTATTATAATAACCTGATTTTTAAATATGTTGATTGGTGATGATGTTTCTCTTATTGTTACATTACTGGATTCTAACGCATTTATACTCACAGATTCTGGTTCAATCCTAGATAAGGCATTGGTATTGCCATTTTTAGTTCCCTTCTTGTATTTTATTTCATAGTTAAATTTCGATAATTTTAATTTCCATCTTACAAGTTTGGAGTTGGGTTCTTTTATTGAAAAAAGCCAAGTTAACGGCTTATGATCTGTTTCTATAAGAAATTTGCATCCGAAAAGATATGGCCTGAAACATTTTGTAGCCTATACAATTGCCGATAATTCTTTTTCTATTTTGCTATAATTTATTTCATGTGTGTAGAGAGTACGACTAGCGAAACATATTGGGTGGTTGGCCTGTGAAAGAATAGCTCCTAGTGCATAGTTACTGGCATCAGTAGTGAGCGTGAATGTTTTTGTAAAGTCAGGATATGCTAGTATTGGGTCATTAAAGAGTAAAGTTTTAAGGGTATTGAAGCTTTTCTCATATTCAGGGTCATTCAAGTTAAGTTTTGTGTCTTTTTTCAAATATTTCGTCATGGGTTTCGCGATTAAAGAATAATCTTTGATTTATCTAATTGGATTTTCAAGTTTGCATCCTTTAAACGGTCAAAAATAAGTTTAATAGAATTCATATGCTTCTGCAGTAATGTGGAAAGTATGATTATGTCGTCTAAGTAAACTAGACAGATTTTATTGATTATTATTCATTAATCTTTGGAATGTTGTTGGAGCTGTCTTCAGTCCAAAAGGCGTTCTCAAAAATTCATAATGTCCTCCTTCTACATCGAAGGCAGTTTTATGATATCCTCTTCATCAATTTCTATTTGATGAAATCCTTATGCAAGGTCTAAAGTTGTAAAATACTGGCATCTTCCCAGTTTTTCTAGAATTTCATCTATATTAGGTATTGGATACTTATCATCGATAGTTATCTCATTCAGTTTGCGACAAGTCGCCATTTTGTTTTTCCATTTGCATCTGACTTTTTGGGTACAATCCAAATAGGTGCACATTATGGAGAGTTACTGTGCCTAATTATATTGTTGTCGAGCATTTCCTTGATTTGCTTTTCTACTTCATCCTTATAATTATATGGATATCTGTATGATTTGCTAAATATAGGAACGTTGTTTGTCGTCCTGATCTTGTGTTTTATATCGGATGTAAATGATGTCCATCATTTTCTTGGTAGAAAAGATCATGGTACTTATTTATCATTGCTAACAATTGTAATTTTTCTTCAGCATTTAGGTGTTCTACTCGAATCTAGTCAAATATAAATCTAAAATCTGAAGCAAAATTAATTTCCATTTCCTAGGTTTCCGTTTTTATTATTCCATTTTCCAATTTAGATGGTCGGTTGGCTTACGTGGTAGTTCACTACACGCGAACTGTCAAGTAGAATCGAAGAGACTCCGTTTTGACCGGACCACTCCACTCCACTCGTCAGATGTTGTATTTTTAGTATTAGATCCAGCCCGTAGCTGTGAGAAATCTGAGGATATCATTAAGCCTTAACACAGATATCTTGCTAAAGTTAGATATGAAGTAATTACCAAGGAAACGGTTTCTCTTTACGGCCAGAGCAGGGCATTCACAGAGGAGATGGAAGACTGTTTCTTTCTTTTCCCTGTCCTTGCAACTGCGACAGTGATCATTTATGTATTGTATTATTGTAGAACCCTATTATCCTTGTCATTTTGTCTTCCATAGTTTCGTCTTTATTTCTGCTATCGTGTCTTAGTAACCGTATGTGTTCATTAATGGTATTGTGTAGTCGTTCGATATCTGCGTTTGATGTGTGATTACTGTTAGAGGTATAATGGATTTCTATGTTTCGTCCTTTAAGAACTCTTGCATTGGTATAGTCTTGAATCCGAGTTCATTGTCTACTATAATTTTGTTTATATTTCTGTATGTGTTAATTATTTGTAATAAATTTGTCAATTGATGTCATAAAAAGTTTCTTCTCTAAAGTGTAAAATACGTCTATGTGTATAATTTTGCGAGGCTTAGATGGGGTTTACGTAATTTTATATGGTATCTTTGGAGGTTTTCTATCATATTTTTCCAGGTTACATATTTCACAGTTGTTTATGAACTGCGTAATTCTTTCTTTCAAATGCGGGTTGTATATGCGAGTTATCAATTCTTTATATACTGCTTGAATACCTCGGTGGTTTTTATCAAGATGTTCCTTTTTTATTTTCTCCGAAAGTAGTTCTTCATTCTCCATGTCCTCTGTAAGGATGAAACATCTTATGATCCTAAAATTTTGATTATTTGCGAATAATTAATCAAATGTTGTTTTGAAAATTGTATAAAACTCTTCTTCAATTAAAATAGCATTTAACTTTGATGGATTAAAATGATTTTTGAGTAATGTAATAGCGGTTTCACGGTCCAGTTCCTCATATAAATATTTTTTCTTCTATTTTCAAAAATTGTTTTGTTTCTAATCTTTAGTGATCCTGATGTTGCCTTTGTTATAATAATCTGATTTTTAAATATGTTGATTGGTGATGATGTTTCCCTTATTGTTACAATACTGGATTCTAACGCATTTATGCTCACAGATTCTGGTTCAATCCTAGATAAGGCATCGGCATTGCCATTTTTAGTTCCCTTCACGTATTTTATTTCATAGTCAAATTCCGATAATTTTAATCTCTATCTTACAAGTTTGGAGTTGGGTTCTTTTATTAAAAAAAGCCAAGTTAACGGCTTATGATCTGTTTCTATAAGAAATTTGCGTCCGAAAAGATATGGCCTAAAATATTTTGTAGCCCATGCAATGGCCAATAATTCTTTTTCTATTGTGCTATAATTTATTTCATGTGTGTTGAGAGTACGACTAGCGAAACATATTGGGTGGTTGTCCTGTGAAAGAATATCTCCTAGTGTATAGTAACTGGCATCAGTAGTGAGCGTGAATGTTTTTGTAAAGTCAGGATATGCTAGTATTGGGTCATTAATTAGTAAAGTTTTAAGGGTATTGAAGCTTTTCTCATATTCAGGGTTATTCAAGTTAAGTTTTATATCTTTTTTCAAATATTTCGTCATGGGTTTCGCGATTAATGAATAGACTTTGTTTAGTATTTTTTGGAATAGGGAAATTTTTAACGCACTCAACTTTCTTTGGGTTTGTCTTAATCCCTTCTGGCGTTATTATATGACCTAAGAAATCTGTTTCTTTCTTAAGAAATTCAGATTTATCTAATTGGATTTTCAAGTTTGCGTCCTTTAAACGGTCAAAAATAAGTTTAATAGAATTCATATGCTATTGCAGTGATGTGGAAAATATGATTATATCGTCTAACTAAACTAGACAGATTTTATTGATGTATTATCTAAGAACATTATTCATTAATCTTTGGAATGTTGCTGGAGCTGTCTTTAGTCCAAAAGGCATTCTCAAAAATTCATAATGTCCTCCTTCTATTGAAGGAGTTTTATGAATATCCTCTTCATCAATTTCTATTTGATGAAATCCTTTTGCAAGGTCTAAAGTAGTAAAATACTGGCATCATCCCAGTTTTTCTAGAATTTCATCTATATTAGGTATTGGGTACTTATCATCGATAGTTACCTCATTCAGTTTGCGGTAAACAACGACAAGTCGCCATTTTGTTTTTCCACTTGCATCTGACTTTTTGGGTACAATCCAAATAGGTGCAGAATAAGGAGAGTTACTGTGATTAATTATGTTGTTGTCGAGCATTTCCTTGATTTGCTTTTCTACTTCATTCTTATGAGCTTTTAGCGACTAATCTTCTTTACTACTGATTAGCCATTCAGATTCTCGGCACTGCTACCAACCACCTTAACCTTACAAGTGGGGGATGGGGAGGAGACTGGATTGTTTATAGGAAAAATTGGGAATTGAGGACAGGATTTAGATTTAGTTATATAAAATTTCATTGTGTCAATTCCTCTACAGAAGTCCTTAAAAATAGGGATTTTTGCTTTTTCATTAATATTTATTTGGTGTTGCAATGTTTTTATAGAGATAGGGTGAACTTTCTGTATCCATTTAGGATGACATATATTTGAATTCAGAATTGAATTAGTTGCACCTGTATCTATAATTAGTTTTAGGTGTCTCAATTTAGTTTCCACTTTTATGTATGGGAGTTCCTTGAGACAGAAAATCGAAAATTGTCTGTTGTCTGAAAGAATTACAGTTATTTTGTTGTTGATTTTGTCCGTTATGATTAAAGTTCCGATAGTCTCTTCTTTCCCAATTATTTGAGATATTTTGAATGTCATTCCGATAATAATTTCGAGGGTTTGGTTGATTATATGAAAAGTGTGGTTGCGTGTTTCGATTGTTAAAAGTCTTTGTTACCAACTTTTCGGTATGTTTGTCGATTTTTATGTCCTATTTTGTTCGGTGAAAAATATTTCGTTTGTTGATGTGACGTACGCATAGCCAGTTTGGAATAGTATTCCCAGTTAAACTTCAAGGGTCTGGGGGTTCCTACATGTTAGAATTGTACGCATAGGTTCGGGAATCTTTTCCTTAAACACATTTAAGACAGTTTTCATATTATTTCTGCACATTCATTTGCCGCTGGTCCGGAACCGATTGTCATAATTGTTTTATTGTTAAGTCTTCAAAGTCTTTGTTTTATTTCATTATAAATTTCTTTGTTTTAGTTTTTTAGTTTAGTTAGTTTTGAAGGTTGTACCTTTTAGTTTATCGAACAGTTCCTCAAGTCCACAAGTCCTGCCCCCAAAATTATTATGTAGTACGGTCTTCATATCTGTCCATGATTGTACTTGGCAATTGATCTCTATAACTTCTCTTGCCTTTCCAGTAAGTCTGCTTTTAATTATATCTGAGAAAAGTAATTGTGAAGGTTCGTTGTAAATAGTAAGTATGGGATAAACCCTATCTATCAAGCTAATAATGGTTTGTAAATCACGATAATCACCGCTAAATTCAAGAATTTGGTATACATATTTTAATGGGTCAATCCTAACTGAAGGTTTTTGATTTCGTTCTATCATTATGATAAATTTTTCAAACTTTTCTAAAATGAGTCTACTTCTATTTACCCTTGCTATAATCTTATTGGTCTTCCTGATTTTTTCTTATTCCTTAGATATTTATCTTTTTCATTTACAATCTACAATTCAATGAGAAATTCGATTTCTTTTTCGAATTCCTCTATCACATTCATTAAAGTAATTTTCTTATATTAATTTACTTTTTAAATGGTGATAAGTTGATCCTCTTGGTTGTCTATTTATGTTGGTTCCTTCTTTATTCCGTCTATGCAATGTTGTAAGGTGATTGTTGATTTGAGCCTTCCTTCACTATTAAGCTTTTTTTTAATATTACTTATTTTCACTGTTCAATTTACTTGTTTTTTTCACGTTTATATATATTTCTTTTTTCAGTTTTGTCAGTTCTATTTAATTTTTTTACAAGTTTTTTCACGTTTATAATTATATATATTTTTTTCAGTTCAGTTCAGTTCAGTTAATTTTTAATTTATTCCTGGTTGTAGTGAAACTGTTAAATTTTTTTATCTACAAAGTCCTGAGGAAATTTTTTTATTAGTTTTATAATTTTTTAAATTTTTCACAAGCTTTATTATACCCTTCACCTTCGTGGGAAGGGTATATATAAGTTTGTCAATCCGTTTGTAATTTCTATAATATAATTTTCCGACCCCATAAAGTATATATATTCTGAATCCTTATAGATAGCGAAATCGATCAAGCCATGTCCGTCCGTCTGTCTGTCTGTCGCTGCAAATTTCATCAAAAAACATTTTTTCCATGCTTTGTTAAAAAAGCAACAACAACACTGTGAGTTTGATAAAAATGTACATGTGCGTGTGTAGAATCTACACTGTAGATGTATTTGGTTTTATTCAGCTGTGTATTTTTTTGTATGTTTGGATGCTGTTGGCGTCATTGAGTTGTGTATTTTGTTTTTGTGAATTCTGTTCGTATATTTGGAAGTAGGTTGGTTTTAATTCGTTGTTTATTTTGTTTTTCTGTGTTTTTCGTTATGTATGTTTAGATGTCTATTGGTTTAATTGCCTTGTGTATTTTGTTTTTTATTTCGTTTAGCGTTGTTGTTTATTTTGTTTTGCTTTTAGTGTAATAATAATGTAGTCGGGAAAAAATTTAAAATTTATAAAACTAATATGTTTAAAATACAATATGGTGAAGGGTATATAAGTTTCGGCACAGCCGAATATAGCACTCGTACTTGTTATGTTTATAATTATATTTTTACCTTTTTTTAGTTCTTTCTATTCAATTTAATTTTTCACTTTTTTTACAGTTAAAAAAACACGGCTTGATGAGGTGTAATTATCAAATGCGTTTTATTAATTAAAAATTATTTCTTATAAACCAATTTACATATTGATTTATGTTTGTTAACTAAATTTGGTTTTGACTACTAAGAATAAGTGTGTTTTCCAATTTATTAAAAAACAATAATTTCACAATTTCAATAATTGCTGAAAAGCAATAAACTAATTATTAGAAAATTTTCTGTAAATAAATTTGGTAACAAATTTATTTATAACAAGCAAGAGTGCTATATTCGGCTTTGCCGAATCTTATGTACCCTTCACCATAGTGTATTTTAAACATATTAGTTTTATACATTTTATCCCGACTACATTATTTTTACACCAAAAGCAAAACAAAAAAATGAACAACAACAATGCTAAACGAAATAAAAAAATACACAAGGCATCGAAACCAACCGACATCTAAACATACATAACGAAAAAAACAAAAACACAAAATAAACAACGCAATTAAACCAACCTACATCCAAATATACGAACAGAATTCACAAAAACAAAATACACAACTCAATGACGGCAACAGCATCCAAACATATAAAACAAAATACACAGCTGAGTAAAACCAAATACATCTACACACTCGTGTACATCTTTTTCTAATATACAGTGTTGTTGTTGCTTTTTTAACAAATCATGAAAAATATATGACATTTTTTGATGAAATTTTCAGAGGTTGTCTCGGATTTTTGCTCATATTTCCGTTATTTACCGACGGATTTTGCTGATTTTAAATAGCGATCTTCTCGAAAGCATGTCTAACAGAGTTATTGAAGATTCGGATCTCACCGATATCCTCTAAAATCTGATTTCAACAGACAGACGGTCATGGCTTAATCGACTCCGCTATCTATAAGGATCCAGAACTCCCCGAACTACAGCCAACTTCAGCTAGGCTAAGGAAAAAAATACATTTCCGGCATTCTAAAATAAAACGTGGTAAAGAACATTACAATTCAGGTGTGGGGTGCAACTTAAATATAGTGTTTAAACTTTATAATTTGTACCACCTACAATCATCCGAAAGTACTGAACTAAAATGGATTTGCGACCATCACGGCAGGTAATGGTTTAGACTAATGACAGCCGGAGTTGATTACCCTGAGTCGGCCTCCCTGAGCCAACTTTGGGTACTATAAGAAAGGGAGTTCAACACCAGAGATAACGTCACAACGGAGACAACCAACAATACCGATTCTGCAGAAACTAAAGATGGTGCTCTCGTATTGTTGGAGGCTGTTGCACACGAAGTAACAAATGCAAACACGGAAGCCGGCATTTTATTACATGCCACCGCGGTTGAAAATGAGGCCACCGACATTATAATACTATTACAGACAACACTAATGCTACAAGTGCTCTATCTGCTGTCCCTGGTATGTTATTAGACACGCCTGCTGCTGAGAATTCAAACTCTGCCGTACATACTGCCGCTGCCTCCACTACCGCTGCCGCAGCAACAACACCTGATGTGCTCAACACTGCCGTAAAACCGCACAATCCGATATAGAGGAAAGAGAGCTTGTCGACATTATAGTGGATGGAATACCCGATGACACTTTAGCCACCACATTCCTGTACAGTGCTGATACCATTGACGAACTGGTCAAGCGAATGGACCGGTATGAACAGCGGCGCTATTTAATGCATCCAAAAACAACAAAAGCTGCCAATACTAGTACAGCCAACAAACTGAAGTCAACTGAAGCCAGTGTAGGTGTGGCCATTAAAGCAACAGACGCAGAAGCATGCTGTTTTAATTGCTCTCAATTTGGTCACTATCAGGACCCCTGCCCAAAACCAAAACGACCTGCAAACTCGAGCATCATATGTGCAGAGGTGGGTCATTTTCATCAAAACTGCCGCGCTGCAATAGTGGAAGAAACTGACGAACGTGTGGACGCCTATCAAATGGTAAGTGTTGCCTTTTTAACAAAAATTAGCGCACTGTAGTAAAAAATATTTATTCTCTGTTCGATACTGGTAGCCATATTAGTTGTATTAAAAAAAACATAATTCCGTTCTTGATTGAAAAAAGGGACTTCACATCGCGGTGTGGATAACTATAAATTAAGTACGTTGGGCACGGTTAAATGTGAGATCAGTTTTCGTAATAAAAATGTTTTTGTTAACTACCATAAAAATACTTTATTGAAAATGAATTTGAATAATTTTAATAAAAAATTAAATGAGAATATTATCAGTGCCCTTATGTTTCTTAAAATATATAGAGATCCGAAGAGTGTAGTTATGGTTCCAGCCGCTGGTAGTAGTAATAATATTACAGATCATGTACCTATAAAAAGATTTGATGGAAATGAAAACGTTTGTAAAACTAGTAGGATACTGAAAGAAATTAATAATATGAACTCTGTAATGACCATTAACGCAGTTGTTTCCGAGGTGAATGGTCCTGTAGATGATGACGTTTCTTTATTGAATAGTGTTGAAGAAAATGATGGTTGTGAAGAGTTAATGCAATTAATTTGTACGGTTGAGACAGATATTGAAATTGACGTGAATGATAGGCTAAATCGGACAGATGCTTTTACGCTTTGATCGCTTATTAAGGAATGTTACTTTGACAATTCGGATAAAACTCATATACCAACGGATTACAGTATGGAAATTAGACTAACTAACGAATTCTTACACCGATGGGCCAATTCGAAAACTGCTACATGCCATTTGGCTTGAAAAATTCGGGGTCTGTATTTCAGCGTTTTATTAACAGGGTCCTTAGAGAGTTTATTGAGTCGGTTTACTTAGTTTACTAAGATGACATTAGCATTGCAACTGAAACATTCAAGGAACACTTAGATATTCTTAGGAATGTGTTACGTACTTTAAGGGACGCCGGATTAAAACTTAACATGAAGAAAAGTAAATTTGCATACGGTGAACTAGATTATCTAGGCTACCGAGTGAATGAAAATGACATACGACCGAACAATGAACATATTAGGACAATTCAGGAATATCCGATGCCTACAAAACGTTTTGTCCCGGAATTTTCAAGAATAGCAAGACCTTTAACCAACTTAAGAAATAAATCATTTAATTGGACAGTCGAATACACGGAAGCTTTTCAGATTCTGAAAGAAAAATTACTGAATTCACCCATTATTGCACTACATGAGACAGAGCTACATACTGATGCAAGTACAAAAGGTTATGGTTCAGTTTTAATGCAGAAACAGAGAGACGGAAAATTCCATCCAATAGCTTATTATTCAAAATGAACTTCACCCGCAGAGTCGAAGTACCATAGCTTTGAACTGGAGACACTCGTGATAATATACGCTTTGAGACGATTTCGTATATACTTAGAGGGAATTTCTTTTACAATAGTCTCAGACTGCAATTCACTAGCACTTACGTTAAGCAAGAGATTGATAAACCCTAGAATAGCACGTTGGGCACTAGAACTGGAGAACTTTGAGTATAAGGTCAGACATCGGAAAGGAGAACTGATGGCTCATGTGGACGCATTGAGTTGTACACCCTGTGTGGCAGCTATTGAACAAAACGATATAGATGTGAATATACAGATTACCCAACCAAGGGACAGTTAAATTAAAGACATACGGAATGAATTAGAAAAAGGAGACCTAAAAGGTCGTGGTATACGGGGACAAAGACAATTATATGTACCATCTGAGTTGGAGGAGAACATCATGAGATTAATTCACGATAAATATGGGCACATAGGTATAGACAAGTGTATGAATGAGATCCAGAAACACTATTGGTTTCTATAAGGAAAACGGCCTCCGAGAATATCGGTAAATCTCAAACGTACAGCTTAAATTATTTTAACAAACATCACAAACCAGCGAAAATTTTTAAAGAAGGAGACTGTGTAGTACTCAAAAACGTTGACACAATTGTCGGGGTAAATAAGACATTTTTACCGAAGTATCGTGGACCATATATTATTCGAAAACAACTGGGTAATGATCGATATGAAATTTCAGATGTAGAAAATTGTCAAATTACTCAGATGCCATATGTAGGAATTGTAGATGCTAGCAGACTAAAACAGTGGCTGGAACCAATACATGAATTAAATGAGATTTCATCGGACTCTGAAGGCAACACTTCCGAGTACGAAAATTATGAATTTTTAGAGGAGGAGATTTAAACTTATTGTAAACATTATACTATAATCATAAGTGACAATCGGGGTCGATTGTGTTGTCAGGTCGGCCGAGATTGTAATGATATCAGAGATGGCACAGAGATGCTATGCGATCTGGCAACACTCCCCGAACTGCAGCCAACTTCAGGTGGCATTGCAACTACAGCTAGGCTAAGGATAAAAATGCATTTCCGGCATTCTAAAATAAAACGTGGTAAAGAACATTACAATATATTTTTTTTGCAGAAAAATGACATTTATTATATTTATTTTTTACTATTTTAATATTATCACAATATTGTGTGAAAACGCTTTTCAATTTGCCATGAGAATTTAAAATAGTGGCAACTTCGTTCATATTGGTGAAATTATTTTCTGAAATACATGTGCGATTCCAATCTTTATCAGCGGTTATATTTAAACCGGCTTAGCTTTTGAACCGAAATAAGTCGGCGGCGGCGCGGCTTGCAAAATATTTCCGGCAGCCAACCTGAATTATTGAATTGTATTTAAATCAAAATTGCGATCGTATCTCTTCTGAACTAAATTGTATTTGAAATATAGGTGGCGTTGTTTTTATATTCACAGTTATTAAAATGTAATTTTAAGTTACGATATTTACCTTTTAATCAAATTATATGTTAAATAAAATGCATTCACTTTTATACATTTACGAAAGGAAAATTGATAAGAAGTTTTATACTTAATCCAACAATACATATGTAGAAAAGAACATTCATTATGACCGTAGGGAGATGCAGGACTACTTTTGACCCCTTTTTCTAGTAAATACCCCAAATGCTGGTATGAATTTTGTGTCAGTGTGTTTTAATGGTATATATTGCCGGCACGAACCACCCCCCGGCGAGCTTTAGCCGCGCAATACGCGGGCATACCAGCGCCGCTGGCAATCTGGCTACTCTGTTCCTGTTTGTTTATTTGTTTTGTTCCTAAAACAAAACAAACGAAACCCCACACCACTACATAGGGTACACAATACCCAACAGTTCGATGGGACAGTCCCGAACTGACCACTTAACCTACCACTTGTGGTGGCCCCTAGCCACCTGCCCACCCAGGTGACCAACCATTTGAACATGGGCTTGTCCTAGGAGGAAGTCAATCGTCACTCTACATCCTACAAAGAGACAGTCAAAAAACGGTCAAAAATAGTCAAGGGATGGTAATCTCCAAATGGGTTCTTGGAAGTCAGTAACAATACTAGCTAGGACATGGACGTGTTCTAAGATAGTGACGATTTACTTTTACTCTTGATGAATGGCCCAAAACATGCGAATTGGAACCAAGTAAGATATTAATGGAAATAAAGTTTAAAAATTTGAAGTGTTTACTCTCTAGAATCCTATGGGACATCAATGTGACGATAGACACGAAATATATATACATATAAATCTTAGGGTTTTCCTACTCGCAACAATCAACGTAAAGCTGTCCGTGTGAAAAACGTGGATTCTTGCCAATGTTAAGTCACAAACTTACAAGGACTGTCCTTCAATTTTATTAATCGTCATTACAAATGCTAGGCTAATAGTAAATTGCAGGCGCTTAAAATGGAATGGCATCTCCTATGTGGACATAGGAATACGTTGTAGCAATAGATCATTTTAAACTTTCCAGTTATAATGGTCGCCTCGATAATATTGTTCATCATTTTTTTTATTGTTATGCCCTTAATTTCAACATATATGTAGATATCTATTAGTGCATAGTTACCTTTTGTGTAAAAATATTTGGTAATTTTAATCAATAGGTACTGTTTTGAAATACATGTGAACTTTTCCCTTTGGTAAAGTTACCTAAAAGTTTTTTTTACACTGTAGATATCGAGCTCTTTTTTCAAAATGGACGTAAGCGACTTGATTTTCGTTTTTTTTATAGCAGCAAGGTGTCGGTTACGTCTAAATTTTCTTTTAAAATATATTAAATTGATAGAAAAATTTGAACAAATTAACGTATTAAATTTGTTTGTGAATGAAATGCCACATATCTGAGAATAATTGTAATAAATTTATGTAATTATCACAATGTCATTACAATTTATGTGCTAAAATTTATAATTTTCTATAACTTTTTAAGCATTTAATTCATTCTAATAACATTACATATATGTTATTTCCATTTAACCAACTCGTACTACAATGTACTACAATGTGTGGATATTAATGTGGATATCAAGGTGTTTTTCAGAATGGTCTTTAATGAGCTATTTGGTCAATTGTGGACCGAGGTCTACAGAATTTAAACGCGTTATTAGTTTTAAAAACAAATGAAAAATGAATTTCATCCTACCTTTTTAATTTTTGAAAGATTTATTAACTGTAAACTTATTTTCTGTATTGAAAAAAATCATTGTCTTATAGGATCCATATATGGAGGCTAGGGTCAAATATTGCCTAATATCTGTAATACTTCCTAACATAATTTACAGGTATATATAACCAACATCTGCAAAATTTTATAGCGATTGCAACATAAACAACATATTTATTAATGTTTTGACTATTTCCCGGGAGGTACTTGTATTGAGGCTAAGTGAACTCATGAACCGTTTTTGCCCATTATTAACACAACACAATATTTGTCATCAATAAGCTTCTTTAGAGAATTTCATAACTATAGATCATAACGTTCGGAACCTATCCGGTTTTCAACAAAAAGACTGACTTACAGACATCGCTAGATGATCTTAAAATCTTATAAAAAAATGTTTATTACACTATCAGATTTATACAAATTATATATAGATATACACAAAGAAATATTTTTTTAAACAGAGAATTTAGACGTAACCGCCTCAACATTGTTTGTATCACAAAAATTTGTCTTGGCAAAAAAGACGTAAGCAACAAAAAAATTGGATATAGCGTCAATATAAAATCGAAACAAACTGCATCCCATGTTTTAGATGTAATAGTATTTATTAACGGAGTTTTGGAGTAATGCTTTGTCCTACTTCGAGGATAATTAAAAAAATGCTCCCCTGTAAAATTTTGTTTTTGTCGGTTACGTCTTTTGTGCGAAAAGGGCTCGATATCTATTTGTTGAGATTACGAACATTAGTCGTTATTAATTAATAAGAATATAAAATTTTTTGTAATTACATAAGAGGCACCTACTTTATATGCTGAACTTCCTATTTGTGTCCAGAAAAATGTATTTATATAATTAATAGGCAAAGCGATTTTTTGTGACTCCTTTTACTCCTATAGTATACATTCGATATATCATTTTAAAGGATTTTGTTCTCAAGTGTGCACAATGTATATATTAATAAAATCGGTTAAGAATTGTGAGAGTTATAAGTGTTTAAAGTTGTTAATAATGCATAGAAACAAAATTCACACATATGTATGCTTGAAATAAAAAACAAACAATCAAAGCAAGAAAAACAAAACAAAAAAAAATTAACAGAAGAGCTTATTGATAAAAGAGAGGAGAGTACATTACATATCTGATGTAGTTTTATTTCTATATTTTACAGTTATAGCTTTTACATACATATTTTTATAATCTGAATTATTTATTTAATTTACATTAGGGAAGCGAAGCTCCCTTTGAGTACGCTAGTTTAAACAAAAGTTACTTGTACAAAATTAGAGGACTCTATACGTGGCACCTCGCTCATTTAAAAATTCAACATAAAAAGTAGGAAAATAGTATGAAACTTTCAAGAAAATCGGTTTAGCCGTTTATATAGTCGTCTATTAAAACATACAAATACACATCAATTTTTTAATATAAAAATAGAAGAGATATAGCTATACGCAGTGTGCATTGCTACCCTAAAAGCAGTATAAATAAAAAACTGCCTTCAAGATTTAACTACAATTTTAACTACAATAGTTTTCAAGATTAACAATATATTACATATGAGAGATGCCAAGCAAATTATAGAAAGTTCGCCAATTTCTATCTACCTATGAGTAAATTGAATTATCTAACAGTTTTCAAAATATACGACATTTTTTATTTAATTCATATATGTATTGCCAAGCCCCCCATTGCAAATTAATTTCATAGATAGATATATAGAAATTGGCGAACTTGCAATAATTTGACCGTTATCTTCTAAATGTTCACATGAATGTCAAAGTTATTCATGTAAAATTTTAAAATTCTGCTGTAATAGTTTCTTATCTGGGGCTTCAAGCTGCCCAGATAAAAGTCCGTCCTTTTTCCTCCAAAATTTTCAGTTGAATATTAAAGTAAGTCCAACATTCGATTCCGCCCGTTATACTGTAAATGTTCAGATGAATTTCAAAGTTCTTCAAGTAATATTTAAAGATTCTAGCTCTAATAGTTTCTCAGATATACGAATTTGTCTATTTTGGGTCTCCTTTAATCCTAAATAATCAAATTGACACTAAAGTCACAAAGTATACAGAGATGTAACTTTTGACACTTAAAAAAGTCTCAAATCAGCTTTTGTTTGATTTTGAAATTGTTTGGTAAGAAGAGGTATATAAAATACAGCTACAAAAAACATTGAATTCGTTTTGTGCGAAAGAGAGGGAAATAGCTTTTTGCTCGTGGCGTCTCTGTATACCTTGTGCTAAAGTGGCTCCGACAAAATTTGAGGACTCTAATTGTTATATTATCTCAAATATACGGATTTAATATTTTCTTAATATGGGCGTGGCTCCTTGCTCACTTGAAATTTCAAAATGAAAAGTCGCCTACTACATATTCCAAGAAAATCGGTTCAGCCGTTAAGTTCAAACAAACAAACCCACATTCATTTTTTTTATATATACTAGCTAATAAATTGTATGAGTGAAATTACAATATTTTGTTTCTTCCAAATTATTTAGAGCACAGCCCTCCACTTTTGCAGAAGTAATCTGTGTAAGTAGGTGTTTTTTCAACACCCAACGATATCTACAAAATTCCATTGCAACCAGGGACTGTGTACATAAATTACACTAGTGGGACAAACTGGCAAATTGTGTGTTATATACACCGCCATTAAATTTTTGCAAGTAAAAAAAAATTAAGTTTTTTATGCTTTGATAAATAAGGAAAAACAACACTATGAATTGGAAACAGATTACATGCACTAAGAGAAAAAGCTTCACTCCAGACATGAATTTCAACACTTGATCAATGAAATGAAAATATTTCATTGACAAACTGAAATTAGATATTATCATAAACGCCATGTAGTAATTTCGTTGCAAAAATTATCTTATTCTATTAAAGTCATCTAATTGTTGCACTAACTGAACAACTTTGTTGCATTAGTATAATGATTCTTTTTAATATATTGGTTGGTTGGTCTACGTGGTAGTTCACTACACGCGAACTGTCAAGTAGAATCGAAGAGACTCAGTTTTGACCGGACCACTCCACTCCACTCGTCAGATGTTGTATTTGTAGTATTAGATCCATCCCGTAGCTGTGAGAAATCTGAGGATATCATTAAGCCTAAACACAGATATCTCGCCAAGGTTAGATATGAAGAAATTGCCAAGGAAGCGGTTTCTCTTTACGGCCAGAGCAGAGCATTCACATAGGAGATGGAAGACTGTTTCTTCCTTTTCCCTGTCCTTGCAACCAGCTGTGTATTTCGTTTTGTATGTTTGGATGCTGTTGGCGTCATTAAGTTGTGTATTTTGTTTTTGTGAATTCTGTTTGTATATTTGGGTAGGTTGGTTTTATTGCGTTGTTATACCCTTCACCTTCGTGAGAAGGGTATATATAAGTTTATCATTCCGTTTGTAATTTCTATAATATAATTTTCCGACCCCATAAAGTATATATATTCAGCATCCTTATAGGTAGCGGAGTTGATTAAGCTATGTCCGTCTGTATGTCCGTCTGTGTGTTGTTGATAGCAGCTTTTAGAGGACCCTAGATATCGGCGAGATCCGAAACTTCAATAATTTTGTTAGACATGCTTTCGAGAAGATCGCTATTAAAATCAGCAAAATTGGTCTATAAATAACGGAGATATGAGCAAAAATCCGAGACAACCTCTGAAAATTTCATCAAAAAGGACTTAAAGTGTCTCTCATAAGTATTCGAATTTAGGTATAATATAAAAAGAAACTAAATTTAATAACATATTTTGTATGCTAAATTAATAAATTAATTTGTTAAATTCTCTAGACAGTCCTTAGCTTTGATATCACGCTTTTTAAAACTTTAAAAATTCACATTTACATAAATTAATTAGCTTTATTTAAAAATAGTCGATAAAATTACGTCACAAAAGTATACGAATTTTTTCTGTATTTCATATTTGAATATATTATACGAAACATAAAAAATTAGAATCGAATGTTTTTTTGTTAAAAATTGTTAACTATCAACCGAATGGATATATTTTTGAGACATTTGGTCCACAATTTTGGAGCATATAATATCATTAAAATTACGATTTTTACCATATTTGCCATTTTTTTCTCTTTTTCCAGAGATAAATCCAAAATTTAATATTCATTCAGGTACCTTAAAATAATAATCTTTGTTATAAGGATTTGTTTTTAAACATTCCATGATATATTTTTAGTATCGGTCTTCTGTTTCTAATTGAATTATCTGGATTTTAAGTCCCTTTTCGTACCACTAGGATCGATATTTTCCGACAAAGTTGGCTAGCATATATAATTGTAGATATTAGCATTAATATATTATATTAAATCCCAATAACAAATTTTGGTTTTATCTCTGGGAAAAAGGAGAAAAAAATACAAATATTGCCAAAAACCGCTATTTTAATGATATTACATAAAAAGATGGTACAAATACCCCAAAATTTTTGACCAGATGGTACAAAATTATATCGATTCGGTTGATAGTTTTTAGCAAAAAAAAAAACATTCGATTCCAAGTTTTGTGTTTCGTATAACATAGTCAAATATGAATACTGAAAAAATTCTTCGTATACTTTTGTGAGGTAATTTTACGGACTTTTTTTAAATAAAGCTAAATTAATTTAAGTAAATGTGAATTTTTAAAGTTTTAAAAAGCGTGATATCAAAGCTAAGGACTGTCCTGTGAATTTAACAAATTAATTTGAATTATTGTAAATCTAAGTTTAGTATTAAAGAAAACCCCATCGAAAAGAGGTAAAGAACACGGAATAATAAAAACCCTTGAAATAAAACTAAAACTCCCTATGTTAATTTTTATTTTCTTTTCTCCTAATCATTATACCCAATATTAAAATTTCTCACACTCCCCCCAAACAGATAATGTGGAGAAAAATTTGATTAGAATTGAAAATAAGTGTGTACAGAATATTTTAGAATTTAAAGAAGTAAATTGTTCAATAAAAAATTTTGAAACCGAAGATGTAATAGAAATACTTCCCGGATTATTAATATTTAAAAATTATGAACAAAATGTTAACCATAACTGTAATAACAACAATAAACTACAAATAAAAGGAACCTTTTTGATAAAATTTGAGATTGTAAAGTAATAATTAAAATTAAAAATTTTACTAATGTTAATTTAAGAATTAAAGATAAAATTATCCTTCCAAACATTATAACGAAAATTAGAAGTAATGAAAATGTAAATATAAATGATTTGAAACTAGAAACAATATATATTAAACAAATAAAGTATGAAGAAAACCTAAACAATATACCGTATCATGATAAGAAAACAAAAACTATAAGTTTTAGTATTGATATAATATGCATTATTACCCTAATTATTATATATATGTTAAGACTATTTAATGTCTCGTCAGAGCCCACAGTGGGGCAGAATGGATTTTTTTTGGAAATAAATCTGGCATTTCTAAACGGCTGATCCGATCGGGATAAAATTTGGCGTGAGCGTAGCCAAGGAGTATTCGAGTTTAAGTTTTGAAGATGAACCCCGCAGATGCCCTGGGATGGAGCTATGGGGGCTCAAAGTAGGGTACCTACGACATGTAAAATTTTTAAACTCGTGCCATTTTTTTGTTTTTCATCCAAATACCAAGATTTTATATTTTGAAAGCGCTCGAAGAGATCTTGAAAAAATATGCTTGGACATACAACTTATATCTTATAATATCCGAGTTATAGGCATTTAAAAATTTAGTGATACAAAATTTACCATACCTTGGTCCGCCTTTTTTTGAATACCGGGCGTAATTTTAGACCAAATGGATTCAATTTTTTCTTGTTAGTTAGACAACAAAATTTCCAATAATATACAAAAAATCAATATCATTTACAGATCCAAAAATTTACGTTTTTTAATTTAAAAATTCAAAAAATTTTAGATTTTTTGCCTATAATGTGTCTTAACTCTTTTATTAATAAAATAAAATTTTCTTTAAGAACATATAACAATTTTATAGTTTTCTAAAAGGTATCTTTACGCAGAACGCTTTGGCGTGAAAAACTTTTCCTATTTTTTGAAAATGTTGCCAAGCATCCTTCCGAATATGACCTATTTTTTATAAAAAATTCAAATTTGGGCGACATGTTCTAAAATCCCAAAGCTGGGATCAGAAAACTGAAAGCAGTTTTGGAAACCTCAATATGTTTTTTATTTACTCCAAAAGTATTTTCCCAGCCCTGAAAGAAATGTGGACCCTATGGGTAAAAATGTAAAAAAATCCCATTTTTGGGATTTTCATTCCTATTTTTGGGAATTGCGGGATGCCCTTTGACCTTTTCAATTTTTTTTTTTTTTGCATTTTCTTATTTGAAATGACAAATTTAACAAGCGTTGAAGATTTTATTGAGTTTTGTTTATAAATAAAGATTTTGTCATATATTACATATTTGTTAAATTTCTAAAACTATGATTTATATCAAAATTTTAATAGGGTCGCAGATAGCTACAACAATTTAGTCCATATTTATCCCTTAATATATTTTTTTAGTTAGATATGGAAATTCTCGACCCTTTAAAAAAATTTCAAGCCAATATCTCAATTACATTCAAAAATATGTTCATTTAATTTCATCTTTTTCATATTTTAGTATTAAGTATGACAGAACATACATTTGGTGTTGAATAAAATATTTGGACAATTTTTAAAAATTATTTAGTTTATTATTTTATTAAAGACTAACATTGCATATACAATAAAAAAATATAATTTTATTATGAGCCACGCACAACAACACCTAAATCACCCCACACAAACCACCTTTCCCGCCACCGAAATATAAAACACAATTTAATACAATATCATCAGTTAGTATAATAGCTTTTTTATTTGAACTGTTTATCTTAAACATAATACAATTAATTCTTACAACCTACTAATTTTCTATAAAATAATCTGTCATATCGGTATACATATCCAGAAGGTAATATAAGTCCTTTAAATCTTCCTCGTTTTGAGATGATATAGTTTCATAACAAATCCATCTTTTTCGCATAGTTGAAAGAACAGGATCAGAAGATAGAAGTAAACTATTAAAAATATCTTCATTCTGTGATTACCTGGAGCATTTTCTTGAGCTGAAAAGTTGAACATGCTTAAAATCTCGATTCCTCGCTTCCTGGGCTTCTTCTGTTAACTGTCCAAGTGGAAGAATATTCGATTCAATTATTATGACACAATACTTTGTGTACTGTTGGTGTTAGTTCCCTCCATGGATACAGAGATACAAGTAATTTAGAAATTTCAGATGTATATTCCCCAAATCGATTTCCATTAATTTTATGTTTACTATTCAGTGCCATTAAAATAGTGTTAACTCTTCGAAGCAACTCCTTGTCGATTCCAGTTATTTTTGAAGTAATTTCAAAATCACGAAAAAACCTTCTCGCCGTATTATCGTCATTTGTACTACCGCAACTTGGTAGTGGTTTGTAGATGTTTAATCCCATCTGAACTTTAAATTCTTCTTTGATTCTGCTTTTTTCCGCAGCTCTCAGTTCTTTCAATTCTTCATTATTTTTTGTTGATTTAGTAAGATTCTCTGGCACACTTCTATATTTGAGGTCATATGCTATGTGTAAAAAGTAATCCAAAAATCGTATTCTGGCATGAAGTGGTGAAATTCCGAAAGACAGGACTTCTTCATTAATATTTCTGCTTTTGTTTATATTTGAGGATTGCGACTTTTTCTCATTACATATTGAGCATCTCCAGAAGGAAGAAGTTTCTGTTATGGCATTTCTGACCTTTCCATCAATCATTGTTAAGCTTAGCTGATATGATACGTTAATAGAGAATTCCTTTATTTTTATGCAAATGGACTCCAGTGCATTTATTTCATCTTTTAAATATTCCACTAAATCTTTTGTTGTTTTCTTTGACTCCTTTATATATTCAAATCCAATGGGTCTACAAAAATTTTTGAACCCGGAGTTGTATTGATGATATATGGATCAATACAACTCAAATGAATTTCCGATGCTTGAAGATGATGAATTAAGGGAATATGAACGAATTCGTAATGGCACTAATGATGACATAAATACACTTTTGTAGTCTGCTAATGTCCGACTTCCACAAGCTTGTTTGTATTCTGGAAATGCTGATACACCGTCACATCCCCACTTACACATTAAGAGAACATCACAGTTATGAATTTTCCTTAGTTGGTCTTCTGAAAAGTCTGACACAATTCTTGATGCTGTGTTTTCGAGCAAAGATGATATATCAATACAAGCTTCCACATCATTAACAGCAATAGGTGATGGTAGGGTAGTTTGTTTTTTTCCTGGATCGCCTTGTATGATGGTAATATATTGTGTCCTTTTTCATGCAGAGCTTTCCTTAATATTTGGTACTTATTGCTTCCTCTTCAGTAAAATTTGATTGTGATGTTGGAGTTGGTATACTTTCCACAATTCGCTTAAGTCGTTTTGGTGATGTATTAGGAAGAATAGTTGCAATATGTACGGCATCCATAGGTTGGTTTTCCTTTTTCAGTATTTCGTTAAATGTATCAGCAATTTCCTCATTTGAGATTGAAAAAAGTTTTTGTGTGACCCTCATTTTTTTACCTTGAACATAAGTCTTCGTATGACTAGCAAGGCGCTCCTGCTGATGTGTTGTAAGTTGAGATTTCCGTAGTAGTTTCCATCCAACTACAAAATTTTAATCGAAATTTCTTTTGATTTCCATCCACAGACTTACTTTTTACATCAAAAAGTTTTAAAAAGTTTTCAATTTTTGATATGCCTGTTTTGTCTACTTTTCTACTATATGTAGTTTCTATATAAAACCAATTCTTGTCATTTCCCATACAGGTATTCCAAAGTAAAAAATTACGAACTGTCTACATATTAACATTTAGGACTATATTACTATAACCTGTAATTCAGTCATTGATATTTCTTATTAGTGAATGAATCGAAATTATCATTACCTATATATTTTTACCTACATGATCATAAACGAAACAGAACGAAATGATCTGTCGAAAAAATTTAGGTAAAAATAGTTATAAATTTCTGAAAATTTAAGCATAATAGGACCTTTCAATTATAAGGATAAGCAAACAAATAGAAAATAGGTAAATATAAGATTTAAACATGTTGTGTCATATTTAATACTAAAATATGAAAATATGAAATTAAAGGACACAGATTTAAATAAACATATTTTTGAATGTAATTGAGATATTGGCTTGAAATTTTTTGTAAAGGGTCGAGAATTTCCATATCTAACTAAAAAAATGATATTAAGGGATAAATATGGACTAAATTGTTGTAGCTATCTGCGACCCTATTAAAATTTTGATATAAATTATAGTTTTAGAAATTTAACAAATATGTAATATATGACAAAATCTTTATTTATGAACAAAACTCAATGAATTCTTCAACGCTTGTTAAATTTGTCATTTCAAATAAGAAAATGAAAAAAAATTGAAAAGGTCAAAGGGCATCCCGCAATTCCCAAAAATAGGAATGAAAATCCCAAAAATGGGATTTTTTTACATTTTTGCCCATAGGGTCCACATTTCTTTCAGGGCTGGGAAAATACTTTTGGAGTAAATAAAAAACATATTGAGGTTTCCAAAACTGCTTTCAGTTTTCTGATCCCAGCTTTGGGATTTTAGAACATGTCGCCCAAATTTGAATTTTTTATAAAAAATAGGTCATATTCGGAAGGATGCTTGGCAACATTTTCAAAAAATATGACAAGTTTTTCACGCCAAAGCGTTCTGCGTAAAGATACCTTTTAGAAAACTATAAAATTGTTATATGTTCTTAAAGAAAATTTTATTTTATTAATAAAAGAGTTAAAACACATTTTAGGCAAAAAATCTAAAATTTTTTGAATTTTTAAATTAAAAAACGTAAATTTTTGGATCTGTAAATGATATTGATCTGAAATTTTTTGTATATTATTGGAAATTTTGTTGTCTAACTAACAAGAAAAAATTGAGTCCATTTGGTCTAAAATTACGCCCGGTATTCAAAAAAAGGCGGACCAAGGTATGGTAACTTTTGTATCACTAAATTTTTAAATGCCTATAACTCGGATATTATAAGAGATAAGTAGTATGTCCAAGCATGTTTTTTCAAGATCTCGTCGAGCACTTTCAGAAAATATAAAAATCTTTGTATTTGGGTGAAAAACAAAAAATGGCAAAACAAAGAATGGCCACAGCTCCGTCCCTGGGGCATCTGCGGGGTTGATCTTCAAAACTTAAACTCGAATACTCCTTGGCTACGCTCACGCCAAATTTTATCCCGATCGGATCAGCCGTTTAGAAATGCCAGATTTATTTCCAAAAAATTTCCATTCTGCCCCACTGTGGAGCCTCAAGCTAACGGTGGGGGTATTATAATGTCTCCCATTATTCCTCTAACACGTGTTAACATAATATAAATAACTACTTGCATTGCAACTTTTTATTTTTTTACATTAAATTATATTTTTATAAATAAATTTGGTAACAAATTTATGTAATGTCTGTAAATAAATTTGTTACCAAATTTATTTACAGAGTTTTTTCTAATAAATATTTTATTGCTTTTCAGCAACTATTAAAATTGTGAAATTATTGTTTTTTAATAAATTGCAAAAATCCACATAAGTTTGTTTTGTACCCAATTTAAGAACGGAAACAAAACACACTTATGCTTAGTAGGCAAAACCGACTTTAGTTAACAAACATAAATCAATATATAAATTAGTATATAAGAAATAATTTTTAATTAATAAAGCGCATTTGATAATTACACCTCATCAAGCCGTGTTTTTTTAATTTTTTAAAATTACGTTCTTTTAATTATTATACTCTTAAAAGTTTTTTTGTACTTTCGAAAGACAGTCGTCACTTTAGTGTCCCCTTTGTAAGCGAGAGCGGAGGCAATCGTCTCTTTGTAGGGTGTAAAGTGACGATTGATTGACTTCCTCGAAGGACAAGCCCATGTTAAAATGGTCGGTCACCTGGGTAGTCAGGTGGCTAGGGGCCACCACAAGTGGTAGGTTAAGTGGTCAGTTCGGGACTTTCCCGTCGAACTGCTGGGTTGTATTGTATGTTTGGATGCTGTTGGCTTCATTGAGTTATGTATTTTGTTTTTGTTTTCTTTTTGTAAATTCTGTTCGTATATTTGAATGTACGTTGGTTTTATTGCGTTGTTTATTTTGTTTTTCATTATGTATGTTTAGATGTCTGTTGGTTTAATTGCCTTGTGTATTTAGTTTTTTATTTCGTTTAGCGTTGTTGTTGTTCATTTTGTTTAGCTTTTGGTGTAATGATAATGTAGTGGGAAAAAATTAAGAATTTATAAAACAAATATGTCTAAAATACACTATGGTGAAGGGTATATAATATTCGGAACAGCCGAATATAGACCTCTTACTTGTTTTTTTCTTATATTTTCTTATTAAAATAACGTAGAAAACTATATGAAGTCTTAAGTTAGTTTTTTCCCTTCTTTTTTAGGTTGAGAAAAAAAGAATTGATTTATATGTTAATAATTATTTCCATTAAAACTAATTTAATATTTAGTTGCTTTACAACTTCTATTTGTAATTTGTTGTAGTGTTTATTTTATGTTGAAATGACAGAATTTATTTGCTATTAATATTTGATTGTGATTTCATTTTATTGTTGATAATCATTTACAAATATTTGATAGATCTATAATTATTTAAGTATATGTGCATTGAAAAATAACATGTTCAATTGATAAGGATTTCAATTTTGTAAATATAATTATTTATTTTTTTAACTAAAATTGTTATTATCTTAATTTTATATATTGTCATTATTGTTATTTTATAATTATAATTGATTGAATAAATAAATAATAAGTACATAAAACTAACAAATTAGAGTGTTATATTCGGCTGTGCCGAACTTTTATACCTTTCACCATAGTGTATTTTAAACATATCCTAATCCTAATATATGTTATAAACTTCATTATAAGTTTGTTTATTTCTTTGTGCGTCAATCACGCCTAAACTGATGAACCAATTTTCTTCAAATTTGAAACATAGAAAGATATATATGTCTGGAAGCGTCAATAGGCTATATAACTTTCTGAAAATTGGACTAGAAGGGGTAAAAAAATAGGTGAAATTGACGAAAAACGGGAAAAATTGTTACTAAAAACTAACTGGCTATTTTAATGCGAAAATATTAATTAACAAATTTCAGTTGTGAAAGTCAAAACAGGTAAAAAAAAAGTCGATATGATGAAAAATGGGAAAATGTACTGTTTTTGTCCTTAAAAAATGTTTTTGTCTCTTCTAAAGCTAATTAAAATGTGTAAAAAAAGGTGTTCGTGCTTTTCAATATGTCTTCACCTAAATGGCTGGGCAGACTTTAATATTAGGATTATTTTAAACAGAAATATATCATTATTAATATTTTTTTAAACGAAGAAACAAAAGTAATTTCTACTTATATACTTTTAACCCCCATATTCACAAACAAAATTTTTGCTTTATAAAAGGTTTATAAAACAAAATTTCCATACAAAATCTATTTTATAAACCGTTTATAAAATAAAAATTTTGTTTGAGAATAAGGGGCTTAAAAATTTAACCCATTAGAGGTCAAATGCTTTAAGTTTTTGATTTCAGATTTATTTATTAATAAAAACAAGCATAAAAAACACAAAATGAAAAAAAAAAATATAAATTTTTTTTGGAAACGAGTTTTAGGGGTGTACTCAAATGAGTACAGTGACTTCTTAAGTATGAAATTTTTCGAAACATTATTTTTCGACGCAAAGTGTTTTATAGCATTTCTTGCACTGCCAACGTACTCTGGCATGGCAAATTAGGCACCGTAACTGTTTTTCTATTTTTAAGGGATAGTGGCCAACTCCATCTTGAGGTAAACCTTCAACTATTGACCCAAACTGCCGTGATTTGTTTTGCCCACCTTGGCGTAAATAATAACGGGCAATGTTTCGGTGAAACAAAAGTTGATCCATGGGACTCTCACTGCTAATTATGTAGCCTCCAAGCGTTAGAAATTGCCATATCGAGCATGTATGTAAATAATACCCACCACCACTTCTTACCATGAACAGCAATCCTATCTCTCGCTTTCTTGAGCACCAACGCTTAACGGTTCCTAGGGATTCAATAGTGCCGTAGTTGGTTCCCATTGTGCAAACACTATTGTATTTCCATCTTACAAACAAAATGTTATTTTCTTCATCGAACATATAGTCGTATGCAGCACGATCCTGCTTCTTCATTTCTTTCGTGCTAGTCAAAGGACATTTTTTTTGTCCTGTTTTCCCTGACAGTTCCAGTAGCACGGTATCCTAACTTTTTTAAATCGAGGAGAAGATCGTAAAAAAGTCGTCAAAATAAATTCGATGATTTTCTGCGGTGCAATTCAGTTTTTCTAATAAATTTTTGACAACACGTGAGCCCAATGAATCGGGAGATGCGATCTGCTATTTTCCGCAATATAGGTCAAATGAATAGCAATAGCCCGTAGAACTAGCCGCAACCAAGTTTTTGTAGCCGAATCGAACTGGCTTTCCCTGGATGAATTGCTTAGCGGGATGATGACCATAATATTTGACCATCGATTCATCAATAGAAATATTCTCGTGAAAAACTACCCACTGCATAAAATTTTGCATTAGTGAATCTGCTTATGGTCTCACCTTGAACATTCTATAAGTAGTCGTAGATGCTACATTATTATCAACCAAATGAATGTTTCTCTTTATATCTCGAAATCGATGTCTTGAAAGAGCTTTGGCCACTATCTCCTTTCCAATGTCTTCATCCAAGGACCAGTACATCGGTTCTCGTGGTAATTTATTATAACCGAATAATATCAAAACTCCTAGAAACTTTTTTAAATCACAGTCGTTCAAGTGAAATTCGTGCCTGTTGTTCTGTTTTGCGTAATTTTTTGAATTGGATGTAATCAAGTCTATATTTTTTTCATCAAATAATTTTTCAAATATTTGCACTGGGTTAAGATTCTTTAGTTCCTAACGAACTTGTTGCGCTCTGTCATAAACTTCAGAGTTTTGCTGAGAAGCTGGGCTTTGTGCCAAATAGGTTTTCTTTGGGTGGCAAAAGTTAGCCGAGTGCACTTTGACTCTAATGGTTCATCATCGCTGTCGTCACTGACATCGTTGTCGACACTTCTGCGGTTTACAAAAACATCAATTGTTCCAGGAATATCTTGCGGTAGGGCTGACGAAGGCATATCATCCTCAACACCTTCCTCATCGTCAGTTAGTTCACTCGGATTAGGTGGTATGATTACCATGTCAATTTCTTCATCTTCACTATTAGCTAAAATGCTATCAACGGCCTCTTGGAGCCCTTTGAAACTCTGCTGGCCCTTAAACCACTCATATTTTAAATCTAAAAAAAAAACAAGTAAGAGTGCTATATTCGGCTGTGCCGAATCTTATATACACTTCACCATAGTGTATTTTAAACATTTTTTATAAATTTTAAATTTTTTCCAGACTATATTATTATTACATCAAAAGCTAAACAAAAAGAACAACAACGCTAAACGAAATAAAACACAAAATACACAAGGCATCTACACCAAGAGACATCTAAACATACATAACGAAAAACACAGAAAAACAAAAACAATAATAACAACGCAATGACGCCAACAGCATCCAAACCAAGGGTGCCCAAGCCCTATGCGCTTGGTACTCTTTTGTTTTTGTAAATGCGCTTAGCTATAGACAGTGTGTTTTCTATACACTCTATGCGCTTAACCTTAGCAATACGTTGTTGCTGTTCTTAACAGTATACAAGCAAGGGTAAAACAACAACACTTTCGTATTCATTGCTGGTAAACATTGACGAGACGTTGATTTTGTTTTTGTTTATCGTAAAAAATTGTTTTAAAAAGCACTTGGAAAAAATTTGTGTTAGTGTTAAATTTCAAACTTACATTTTTCGCATAAAATTATTGTACAATAACTCACAATCTACTCTCATATAATTGAAAACGTTTTAAATACTTTATATATATATATATATATTATATATATATATATATATATATATATATATATATTATATATATATATATATATATTATTATATATATATATATATATATATATATATATATATATTATATATATATATATATTATATATATATATATATATATATATATATATATATTATTATATATTATATAATATAAATATATATATATAAATATATATAAATATATATATATATATATATATATATATATAATATATATAAATATAAATCCGAGACAACCTCTGAAAATTTCAACACTGTTTATAAAAAAGATGTACACGTGTGTGTGTAGATGTATTTGGTTTTATTTAGCTGTTTGGATTCCAAACATACAAAAAAATATGATTTGCATTTCTTTTTTTAAATAAAATAATTTTCCCTTTTGTTTTGCAAATATATTTTTTAATGAATAGAAAAAAGTATTTAAAACGTTTTCAATTATATGAGAGTAGATTGTGAGTTATTGTACAATAATTTTATGCGAAAAATGTAACTTTGAAATTTAACACTAACACAAATTTTTTCCAAGTGCTTTTTAAAACAATTTTTTACGATAAACAAAAACAAAATCAACGTCTCGTCAATGTTTATCAGCAATGAATACGAAAGTGTTGTTGTTTTACCCTTGCTTGTATACTGTTAAGAACAGCAACAACGTATTGCTAAGGTTAAGCGCATAGAGTGTATAGAAAACACACTGTCTATAGCTAAGCGCATTTACAAAAACAAAAGAGTACCAAGCGCATAGGGCTTGGGCACCCTTGGTTTGGATGCTGTTGGCGTCATTGCGTTGTTATTTTTGTTTTTGTTTTTCTGTGTTTTTCGTTATGTATGTTTAGATGTCTGTTGGTGTAGATGCCTTGTGTATTTTGTGTTTTATTTCGTTTAGCGTTGTTGTTCTTTTTGTTTAGCTTTTGATGTAATAATAATATAGTCTGGAAAAAATTTAAAATTTATAAAAAATGTTTAAAATACACTATGGTGAAGTGTATATAAGATTCGGCACAGCCGAATATAGCACTCTTACTTGTTTTTTTTTTTAGATTTAAAATATGAGTGGTTTAAGGGCCAGCAGAGTTTCAAAGGGCTCCAAGAGGCCGTTGATAGCATTTTAGCTAATAGTGAAGATGAAGAAATTGACATGGTAATCAAACCACCTAATCCGAGTGAACTAACTGACGATGAGGAAGGTGTTGAGGATGATATGCCTTCGTCAGCCCTACCGCAAGATATTCCTGGAACAATTGATTTTACAAGAAGAAGACTTTATTTTTATTTCAAAGAAAACAAATATTTTTTGTGTATTAACAATTTTATTGTGTCAAAATGGAACGTTCCACAATAGTTTGCGCTATAAATCTAATTAAAGAAGTGCTGGAATCATCTTCGTCATCGGATGATGAAGAGGATGAAATTTATGCTTTATTGGGGCAACGAAATTATATACCGCGTGTTAAATGCTTTGTGGATAATGTTATAAAATTATACTCAGAGAGCGATGTAAGATTTTTTAATATAACATAATGATTTGTAATACAAATGTATTTTGTAGTTTTAAAAAAACCTTCGTATTAGCCGTGGAAGTTCCATGTATTTTATTGAGAGATACTCCTCATTTTTTTCTAAAAGATCGTACCAAGGCGGAAGGTGCCAGTTACCTATTGAGACACAGATTCTGTCATTTTTGTGGTAAGTGTTTAGACATAACCTGAATATACTTATTTATGTATCCTAACTGTTTAGGTTTTGTGGTAACAAATCTACCTTTCGAGAAGTGGGCAATCTCTTTGGCATGTCACTATCAACTATCCACAATTCATTTAACAATGTATTGGATTTTATCATAACAGATTTAGCACCTGAAGTTATAAAATTTCCCCAAACAATAGAAGAAAAGGAAATTGTGTCGAAAGAATTCGAAAAGGTATTTGCTAATCCATAATCGCTAAGTTGTGAAAGGTTTAATGTTTTCCTAGATTGCAGGTTTTCCAAATATATTGGGGTGTATAGACGGAAGTTATATTTCTATTAGAACTCCTAAATATAAAATTCGTTCGACATATGCAAATAGGCACGATGGAGTATCAATAACACTTCAGGGTATTTGTGATGCAAAGCTACGATTCCTGGATGTATTTACTGGTATTCCTAGCAATATCCACGATTCGCGAATACTAAAGCTATCATTTATAGGAAAGGATTTACAGAGTCTGTGCTCCCCTAAATACCATTTGCTGGGAGATTCGGCTTATCCCATAAGAGAATTTTTAATGACTCCCTTTCGAGATTATGGGAATTTAAGTGAATCTGAAAAAAATTACAATTTGAAGTTTTGTCGAACACGCGTAAAAATAGGGTCGTTTTCGCCAATTAATGCGACTAGATTTCCATAATGTTGATACTATGGCGAAATTTATTATTGCATGCTGTGTGCTTCACAATATTTGCATTAACAAAGACGACTTTTATGATGAAGAACTATCTAACAACGAATATGAATTTAATAACCAGCCTTTCGATGAAGATACAAGAGATAATTTGCTTACGCAATTAGGCCAAATCAAAAGAAATGATATCAAAAATCATTTATTTAATTCAACAACTTAAATATTTATTTGTACTTCATTTTTGGAAATAGTAAGTTTTAATAAAAAACAAGTTAGAGTGCTATATATATATGATATATACCCTCTATCACCACTAAGGTGGTGGAGGGTATAAAAATACATTAAAAGTATTAAATTAATTTATAATAAAAAGGGAAATATGAATAAAAGTTTTTATTTGTTATCTTTAAAGATAAAAATAGTAGTATCAAAATATTATAGTGTATACTATAGACAAAAACAACAGCTACTAAAACCGTTAAAACCAGTCTGAATGGTTCCAATTCTAAATGACAATTGAAGGGCTTGTCGTAAAAACATCATAAGCCACCCGAATTCAGAAATTGATTTTTTTATAACTTTTCGGTTCTTTAAACTCAGTTATTTCAAAATAATTTGTTTGTGGCGTATGATCTTATTAGATTAGGCCATTCAATTGGATTAACAAAACCGTCAAAGGGGAGTTACTATACCTTTTGAATTCACTTATTTCGAAATTTCTAAAAAAAATAATTTACTTCAGGTCATAAAAAAACTGGAACTTTGTAACCTTCCTTAACGGGTTTATTTAACAAATTTGCATTAATTGTTGGAACAATTGAGGCTGGTATTTGTTGGTTGTCTGTGTTGTCAAAAAAAAGTTGTTTATAGAATTTTGTTTTTTTAGAATCGTCTTGATATTTTATATCAAATTTTTTTCTTGTAAAATTGTTTGCAAAAGGCTTTGCGTTTTTTCTATAGCTTCCATCTTTTCTTTGTGTCGCTTTTCTCTCGCTTCCTCTCTTTTAGCTGCAATTTCCTCCAATATCTGATGTACTGACCTTTTTTTATCACTTCCTTTAGACACTTTATTTATTTTTTCCTTTTTGAGGATTTGTTGGCTGCTCATTTGTACTTCAGGTTCAATAGAGTCATCAAGTTTACAAATTTTAGTCAATTCCGCTTCAAATTCTATAATTTTTCTTTTTGAGCCAGATGTACTATTGTTTTCCACCGCAGATTTTTTCTCCTCAACACTGTTTTATATCTTTCCTCACATTGTTTAGCACTTTTGTCAGGAATTTCTGTGGAAATTTTGGACCACATATCTTTTTTTGATTTGAATTTTTTAAGTGGTCCAATTTCCGGTAAATAATTCGCATATAAATCCAACAGCAGACAAGTATCTCCATCTGACCATACTAAAATTAGAAACAAAATTATAAAGCTTTCATTATATTTATTTTTAAATAATTACTTTGCTCTTACATTGTAGAATCCTTTTTGAAGTAGTTGGAGATTCGTTTGTTTCACTTTCCATTCTTTATAGTTTTCTTAAATATTTTACAAAACCAAAAAATCACGAATTAGAAATGTTTGTTTATTTCTAAAACAGCTGTTAAGTACAGGGTTGCATAATTGTGTTTGTTTCTGACAAAAAACATGTTACACATTTGGAGGGTAATGGTAACATTTTAATATTGTTGCCGCTTAACTGGACAACACTTTTTAATAGAAACGAAAACGCTATTAAATTTATGAATATCAATATTTTTGACAAATTAAACTGCATAAGAAATATTCGTATTTTTCCTACTTTTTTGATGCAATAACGTCTTATTATGTCAACGACTGAACCGAAATTTATGAAATCTAAACCACACACTTTAAGACTGTCTTGGAAAGCATTAATAGGCATTTTTTAAACATAAATCAGAAAGTGTAAAATTAGTACACACTTTTTCTCTACGTCAATAAATATTATTTATTCTATGGCCCATTCGCACGGGCACACAAGTAATATGATCTGTCAAAATTTAATGTAGAAGGATGCGATCGTCTAAACACGATATGTAATGAAACCTTACTACATACATCTTAAGTATTACTATTTTTTTTTTTTGCTTAGTTGCCAATTTTAAATGTAATTTTCGGTTTTGGTAAATTTTGCGGAAAGTTGTTCTGAATTATATAGTTTATTTAAATTTTGATACCTTCATTTCGACAATATTAATTGATCTATAGATATAATATTATAAATTATTTAAAATCCCGGGAAACGCCGGGTACAAAAAGCTAATATATTATAAATCTCTTTGTAAATTTGTTTATTTTTTTTTTGTGCATCAATCACACCAAAACGGGTAAAAAAGGGGGTAAGGCCGAAAAACGGCCTTATTTTTTCTGTCCTAAACCGAAATACTGTCAATTTAGGTTTTTAAAGTGTCAGAATTATGTATTAGTAAATATTCCTTGCAAAAGTTGGACCAGAAGGGGAAAAATAGGGATATGTGCGAAAAACAATAAAAATTAGTACTTTTGTCTGTTCTGAAGCGAATATATGTTCCACTAACCATCTGAAGTCTGAGGTGGTAAAAAGAGATTTCTATGTTTGCTTTGTAATATGTTTTGTAGGTATACTGTTTTAAGTACAAAATATTTAAATTGGACAAAAACTCATATTTGTGAATTTTTAAGTAATTCAAACTAAACTCTTGAAAAAGGGTAATTACTAATTATTTTGGAATTTGTTTGTACCATAGTAAAATTACCTCAATTATTATTCTTATAAATCAGCAATAGGTTTTAGAAAAAACTTACATCAAGTAGCTAATATCGATATATCCTAATTTTATATTATACATTTTTTGTAAGTTTGTTTCTTTGTTTAGTTGTTAAGTTATTTTGTTGATTATATGTTTGTTTGTATATTTGTCAATCACGCCTAAACGGATGAACCTATTTTTTTCAAATTTGGAACATAGAAAGATATATGTCTGGAATGGTTAAAAACTACAAAAAATGGCAAAATTTGTACTTTTGTGCATAAAAACTTATGTTTGGCTATTTTAATGCGATTTTTTTTTTGCATTCTAATATGACAGAAATATGTATAATCAAAGTTGCGTTGCGAAAGTTGGAACTAAACTGTTATCAAAAAATGGGAAAAAGGGCGAAAAACTGGGAAAATCGTGCTTGAAAACTGATTTTTGTATTTTCTAACTTTTTGCTTTTTTTTAACACCATATTGTTATTACAAAATATTGTACATAAATCAAGATGTCTCCGGCTACTATTGTTTTTAAGTGTGTAGACTCTAAGGAATAATGAGGGCATTATGTTTAAGGAATAATTTGTTTACGGTTCACAATTCTATACCTACCCATTTTGATGTAGCTCGTGGTTCGACATCTCTGATTGATTTTTGGCTCTGATCAGTTTTATGATAAATTTCTCTGACCAATTCTGAGAGTAAGTTGGTTGAGGTCTACAGATGTTGTCTATGCAAGGTTTCTAATCAATTTTAAGTATTTTTAGTTGGGGAGTTTTCCCGTTTTTCCTACCGATCGCTTCCCCTGATGGCGGATGGGGG
>NC_060949.1:3056655-3084710 GCF_022045245.1 Lucilia cuprina
AAAAGCGAGTAGGTACCACTGACTCGCCAAAAGATGGTGCGGCTGCCATTTCCAAAATTGGTGAAGCGCCAATTTAAAGGGCTGTCAAAACCGGCCCGATAAGGACACTAAAACACCTAAGATGATACCCAAAGCATCATTAGCAAGTACTGGTAATTTGGAGAACTCAAATACTAAATGTGAGGAGAAAATCACTCACTCGCCAAAAGACAGAACAGTAATGCTGTCCAAAATAAGGAATGTGTCGATTAAAACTACTACTCTTCATATGCCTGATAAGGACGCCACAGTGCCATCAATGGTACCCACTGCATCAATAGCCACTTAAGGTTACACGGAGGAGTCAAATCCAACTAGTGGGGAAATGATCACTAACTCGCTAGAAGAAAATGTATATGAATGATGGAGTGAGACGGCTACTAACGCTCTGATGACCAAAATTAACACAGGCAAGATACATATAGCTTTAATCCAGGAACCTTGGACGATTCGCAAAAATGTTTCTGGATTAAATCTCTTCGAAACCTTTCTTCGAGGCCTCGACCGGGAACGTTTATCTTATGTCACAAGAACTTATGTTTTCTCCTCTCAACAAGATTATCTACATCGGATGCAACAGTGCTGAAGCATGGTCGTGGCAACATATACCTTGCATCTGTTTACCTGCCTTTCGATTCTTCGACACTACCACCAACGTCGGAGCTGATGAAACTGGTCGAAGAAGCACAAAGAAAAAATAAGAAAATTGTAATAGGTTGTGATGACAACTCCCACCATGTAGACAGCGTAAATGACGTATCGAAGATAAAAAATTCCTATCCAAAACTTATGTCCAACCGGAAACTATGGTCGATGACCCGGGCAGGAGGCTGAAGGATATGGAGGAGACACTGAAACCCCTAATGGACTCCCATTTACCACCCAGTATATCGAATAATATAGATGATTCGATATTGGAGGAAGGGGAGGCTAACACGGAAATTGTAATTACATCTGATATGGTTAAAGGTTCAATCAAGAGCTTCGCTCCATATAGATGGGAGGGACTGGTTTCCGTACATCTGTCTCAGATATTAACTGCATGCTTGAAATTCACATATGCAAGGGTAATATTTATACCTAAGCCAGGGAAACCTGCCTATGCGACCGATAAGTCTTACGTCCTTCCTACTTAAAACCTTGGAACGGATTGTCGATAGTATGGTTAAAAGCAGTATACCCGACAAGGCCTAAAATTTAAGCAGCATGCTTATGTAAAGGGATGATCGGTGGAAACCGCATTAAACGAAGTTCTCCACTACATAGGTGCATCCTTTGATAGCAAACTACATACACTGGCGGTATGTATTTACATAGAAGACGCTTTCAATAATGTCTACACTGATACTCTTATCCAACCCCTAGACCAGTTTTATGTTGACCGGGTGCACCGTAACTACATCAACCACATGCTAAGAAATAGATAGATAAGCTGCAAGATGTACGATTTAACTATCAGGAAAAAGGTATTTCGCTTAATACCACAGGGTGGCATTTTGTCACCTTTACTCTAGGTTACCACGATTAATAGCCTCCTAAGAAGAAAGGACTTAGACCTGTCTGCTATGCAGACGATGGAAATGATCCAAATTACTTCTTGAAAAGAGCTGAGGAGGAGCTGGGCTCAACCGAGAGGTCTCAATGTTAACCCGGCAAAAACGAAAATCTGTATTTTCTACGTATTCCTGGGCATGAAAATACAAGTGACAAAGTTAATTTCTTAGGTGTAATGCTCCACAAAGGAGCTGGGCGATATGGGGTCTTAGTCCTACTATGACACATTGGCTTTATAAAAGTGTAATTAGACCAATTCTAGCTTACGCTTTAATAATCTGGTGGACTGCTTTAGACAAAGACTGCAATATCAAACTACTACAGGGAGTTCAGCGTACATTCTGCTTGGGTATAAGTGGTGCCATGTGTACTACTTCAACCAAGGCTATGGAAACGTTGCTAGATATTCCACCCAATGAAACATATTTCAGATATGAGGCGGCGCTTACAGCCGAACGGCTCTTTACTTTAGGTGAACTGGACAAAAGCGGTTATAGGACACAGAATATGTCGGAAACTTTGTAACGCTGATCCCAGATAGAATGTCTTGGTGAAGCGTAACATTAGAGCACATACCAGTAGGAATCCGTTGTTACACGGATGGCTCTAAAGTGGGCTGGGATTTTATATTGAAGATCCAGAAGCAGAAATATACCACCGTTTACCAAATCATAACACAATCTGCCAGGCAGAAGTACGAGCAATAACGGAATGCGTAAATTGGATTAGAATAAATATGGCGTCCACAGCGCTTAATATATTTACCGACAGCCAGAAGGCAATTAGGGCTATATCAGGAGATAGAACTAAATCTTAGACCGTATTGGATTGTAAGAAAGCTTTAACTGAATACTCTCCCAGAAGTAAGGTTCACATCATATGGGTACCAGCCCACTCGGGAGTAGTCGGTAACGAAAGAGCGTCGAGGCATTCGACGCAACAAATGCTGAACTAAAAAAATATGGGTGAGAAAATCCCATAAGACTTCTTGGAATAATAAAACAGTGGGTAGAACCACGAAAATCCTATGAGGTGACCCTGATGAAACCAGACGAACTAAAAATAACAAAACAGTGGGTAGAACCACGAAAATCCTATGATGTGACCCTGATGAAACCAGACGAAAAATCTCAAAATGAGCAAGTATGATAGTAAGAATTCTGAGTGGGCACGCAGGATTACGAGCACATTTATGCAAAATTGGACATGCGGATTCAGACGTATGTAGAGCATGCGGAGAGGACAGTGAAACCTATAGCACTTTCTTTGCCACTGCCAGACATTCATCGAAATTAGATCCAAGTATATTGGAAGTGATGTTATTCCAGAAATAACATTCCTGACTAACACTCATTGGAAGATTCTTAGAAATCACGTTTAGGATACTGAGTTTCTGAACACTGAAAAATAATTCATTCAGTTCCCTCTTTTTTCCGATTGTGGCCTAGTTGTATTTCTTCGGATTTGATGTAGTATACATCATCTTATCAACCTAACTTAAGTATTTTTTGCTAATTTTAAAGGTAATTTTTTACCACTCAAGCCTTAAGAATTTTGAAAAGGGAGAAAATGAATTATATATTTAGAATGTAGATTTAAATTTCGACATATTGGTTTCATGTATGAAAAGCAAAGTCAATATTAATTTGCATGCATTGATCTATAGAGTTACAAAAAGCTAGTTAGCTTTAAACATTTTAAACTTTTTCCCGAATACATTATTATTACTCCAAAAGCCAAACAAAAGGAACAATAACAACGCTAAACGAAAAAAAAAAACAATAGAATCACCATCATATTCAGGACTGCTCTTAAAATATGAATTTTAACTTCTAGACTGACCTGACATTTCCATGGGAAAGATAGGTCAATTAATTTAGTTATTTTTTTTAATGAAGAATGTATGTAACATCGAATCCGAAGAAAAACACTTATTCCTTAACCGTGACTTCTTTGCGCTTCTATAGCAGGGTGTCTGATGAAAATTGAATCTATGACCTCCGCTCTAAAACACTAACCACTAACCTATCGGAGACATATATGGAGTATTAGATTCTGAAAATTTTTGCTCGGGCTTAGTTAGTTTTATAAAATCTTATTGCGAGAATAATTTTTTTCAGTTACTACAACCCAGATCAAAGTTCAAATGCCTCAATATTTTGCTTAGTAAGCTGAAGTACATCGTACATTAGGTGGTTTTAAATCATGCATGCATCATCAATAGAACATAAAGAGTCCATGACATTATCTTCTATTTCAAATCTGTAAATTAGAATGGAATGGAATATAATATATGTACGTCTGGCCACCTGCATTATAATATTGCCTGCTTTTGCTACGATTGCTATTGGGGATAACCACAAAAAGTTTGGAACTTCTTCTATCAGACCTGACGTTTTAATCTTGGTTTTGCAATCCCGATATCTTAAAAGTTAGTTGGTTATCTTTCCAAGATGTTTCTTTATTCAAAAAACACGATTGTTTTTGGACTGTAAAACTAGAGGAACGAGGAACCCCAGAGGTATTGATAAGCACACACTTTGATGGTTGTCATGAATTTAACCCTTAGCCCAGGGAAGAGCAAGAAGTTGCTGCTTAATAAATATTGAAAATCCCGATAATAGAACTTCAAATACATGGGCGGTCAAGAACTTCAATTCATTTAAATCACCAGTGTATGATCGTATTATCCCAGCTGATCTATAAAAAAACATAGATTGACTAGTCCCAATAACTGAAAACACCAGAGAATTGGTAACTGCCGGTTCACACTAGGAAACTTTTTTTGGGAAACTTCAAATCTTTTCGTGGAAATTTATAAGGATCGGTCCATAATTGACCCTACCCCCATATAAAGTTCCCCTCAGAAAATTACTTTATCGCCCATAACTGACTAAGTGAAGCATTAATAGCGCTGAAATTCGGCACAAACATGTTTTATGGGAACATAAATTACTTCGTAGAATTTTATAAAGATCGGTTCATAATTGACTCTCCCCCCATATAAAGTCCCCTTAAGAAAATTGCTTTATCGCTCATAACTGGTTAAGAGAAGCAACAATAGCGGTAAAATTCGGCACAAACATGTTTTATGGGCACATAAATCTTTTTGTGGAATTTTATAAGGATCGTTCCATAATTAACCCTACCCCTCTTTAGATAATGAATTTAAATTTTATAAGGATCGATCCTTATTGAAAGTGGGCCACGTTTTGAAATAGCCCTAATATAAATTGTCCTTCAGAAAATGATATTATCGCCCATAACTGGCTAAGAGAAGCATCAATAGCAGTGAAATTCGGCACAAACATGTTTTATAAGAATTTAAATATCTTCGTAAAATTTTATAAGGATCCCCTTCAGAAAATGACTTTAATGCTCATATCTGACCTTAAGAAACATATATATAGCAAAAAAATGCGAAATATAAAAGTTTTATAGGAACTAAACTCTTTTTTCGTAAACTTTATGAAGATGGGTCCATAATTGACCATACCCTCATATAAGGTCCCCTTCGGAAAATGACTTTAAGGCTTATCACTAACTTAAAAATGTGAGTACACCAGTAAAATACTACATAAACAAGTTTTGTGCGAGCCAAAAGCTCACAATATTTTATGAGGATCAGTCTTTAATTGACCCTTCCCCCTATAAGGTCCCTTTCAGAAAATGACTTTAACGCTCATTACTGATTCAAAGTTGCGATTACAGCAGTGAAATTCTACATAAACAAGTTTTGTACTAGCCAAATATAATGGACTCCACATAATTTATGTACAAAAGTTTATAAAAATCGGTCTATAATTGACCCTTATATAAGATTCACTCCAGAATATCACTTTAACGCTTATGTATTTCTCAAAAGTTCTTCCAAATTACGGAAGTTTTATAGGAACTGAAATTGTTCAACTTAATTTGATGAGGATCGGTCGATAACTATCAAACCTCCATATTCGGTTTTATCCAGAAAATTACTTTAAACCTCATGACTGAATGAATGATTTGATGGTGGGTATATAAGATTCGGCATGGCCGAATATAACACTCTTACTTGTTTTTTTTTTTTTGTTTTTAAAACACTTGTTAAGTGAACGCCATTACAACCACTTTGTTAAGTGCACAACTCCTATTAAGAATCTTTAAGGTAAATATAAATTTAATAAATAAACTTTTTATTGAAAATAACTTAACTCTTTCTTGTTTTTTTATTCCTTTTTTTTTTGCACACACAAAAACATTTGGTCCGATCGAGCCGGATTTTTGAAGCCGGATTATTTGAAGCACTCAAATTAATTTTCTCGTGTATTTTGTTTTTTCTTAAGATCGCCATCTTTTACTTGAAAGAAAAACCACCACCATTTTAACAACCAACATTAATAAAAAATTTGGATTTATAATCTTTGAATTTGAGCGATATTATTACAAAGAAATTTATAGTGCATATAAAAGAAAGACAAAAAAAAAAGTCTTGTTTATTAAAATTATATTCACATATACACAAAAATCTTTCTTGTTTACTATTGTGATTGACTGCCTATTTTTCTTGTTTGACATGACTACCTTTTTGTCAGTGCTTAATATATCTACCGTGCAGTTGTTTACATAAACGGACACACATAGTGAAGATATAATAAAATTAAAAAATTTTTTAAGAAAGTGCAAAAAATAAAATTAATAAAATCGTGTGTGAAAAAATATAAATTAAATAATATCAAATAAAATATAACAATAAATATAATAACAAAAATAAATAAAACAAAGAAGTGAAATAAATAAAGAATTTTATGTTTATGTACCTTGACCTTGTACATAATCTTTATATACATACATACAATTATATGCTTCTTCTTCCTTTTTGAGTTGTTACCTTACGGTCGGTCAGTTTGACTAATATTAAATTTGGTAATTATTCAAATATTTTTTCACAGTTAATAAAATTTGTATCAAATTTGCAATTTTCATTAAATTATTTGCTTCCTTTGTGCAATTTAAATAAATTACATAATAACAAATCGTGATAAATTGAAGTCTTTTAAATAAAGATGAAATTAAATTGATTTATTATTTTTTTTATTTAATCGCATTTATATTAAAATAACTATGTCTGTGCCTGCTCTTGCTCTCTTTATTAGAGCTTCTGATGCTCTCATAAGCTTTGAAGCTAATATAAACAGTCTTAGGGAAGAAAGACTCACTGTCTTTAGCTTAGAGATTCATTCCGATGAATTTAAGGTTTTAATGAACGAGGTTAAGTCAACCTATCACACATATCTAGACTATTTAGCTACTTCGGACACAACAGAACCTGATGATATAGATGTCGTATCATCAAAGTATCACGTATGTCCAAGCTCAAAAGACTTGTGATTCTTCAGTAGTTAGCCAGAACTATACGGAAACTCACCATAGTTTAGTAGTCGTCCTTACGAAAATCCACGTACGTTGGTTAACAACCAACTTAAATCTCTTTTAATCTTCCTATTATTGAAAAGGAAACTTCTGAAGGTCTCAAAACCATACAAAGAGGTATAAACAGTTGTCTTTCGGCCTTATCAATATATAATGTTTCTACAGAAAATTGGGATCCGGTAATTGTTTTCCTTTGTGTTCAACGACTACCCGATAACTCTGTTACCTTATGGGAACAAAGTATAAAAGACAAATTCGTATTGTCTGTTTGGAAAGATCTGGATGCATTTCTGACAGAAAGAATTCAGACCTTAGAATGTCTACGAGATATTAGGGAAGTCCCACAACCGAAAAAATTATCGGCTCTAAAGGTGCCACTTCATCTTCTTCCCTTTATTGCATTTTATGTAAGAATCAAAGCCATTTTCTACGGGATTGTAAGAAATTTAAAAAAAAACTTTCGGTAATCGACAGATTCTCGACTATTAAGAAACATCAATATTGCATTAATTGTTTGTCACGAAATCATGAAGTGAAAGATTGTAAGAGCATGCATTGTTGTTCTATTTTTAAATAGTAGCACAATAATATGTTACATAGAAATGTGCCTACTTCAGAAGATTCAAATGGAAGTTCTAGAACTTCTAATTCGAGTCCGAGCACAAGTGCTATATCACAAGCTGCTCTATCTATACCCACAGATTCTTCTCAAGTAGCAACATCTAACAGCTCTAGCACTTCAGCTCCTATTAATAGATAGGCGTTTTATACTTCGCAAAACCAAACCGTATAGTTAGGAACAGCTATGGTGAATATTCATCACCCTGCTTCGAAATTGTCGTTTATTTTTTTACGCAATCGACGAATGCTCAAATATCTGGTATCAACCAGGCGAATTCTGTAATATCAACGAAATCGTGTTCCATTTATATTGGCACGCCCTTGGACTCTTCAATTGTTTTGAGTACAGTAGCTCTCGTTTTGCCAACGATCTCTGGTGATTTACCCTCATTTGTTATCGAATGAGTATCGAAACAGTGTAAAGGAAGACACCCGCTGTATAGGTGTGCTAGTTTTCGGAAGTTGTCTCACGAAAAGAGGCTTAGATTCGTAGTTTTTCATTGACATTGCAACCGATGTTTATCGACAAAACACATGGCTAATGAGTGCAAGTCGTTGGTGAAGTGTAACATATGCCACGACACCACTCTGTTTTGCACTCACCAGGAAAAGGCCAAAAGAAGAAAGGCGCGAAATCTAACAAGTAATATTTCTATATTCGGCTGTTCCGATTCTTAAATACCCTTCACCAAGTATGTTTTAAAAAAGTGTTTATTTATTTTGTATCTCTGCACACATGTCACACATAACATACACACAAATATAAACTGTTGTTATAATATAAACTCTTGTTATACCCATTTACCTTCGTGAGAACAGAACAGCATGCAAACATACACAAAAAATATACAGCTGAATAAAACCCAATACATCTCCACACGCACATGTACATCTTTATCCAATTCACAGTGTTGTTGTTGCTTTTTTAACATAACATGAAAAAAATGTGCTTTTTTGATGAAATTTTCAGGTTGTTTCGGATTTTTGCTCATATCTCAGTTATTTATAGACCGATTTTGCTGATTTTAAATAGCGATCTTCTCGAAAGCATGTCTAACTGAATTATTAAAGATTCGGATCTCGCCGATATCTGGGGACCTCTAAAAACTGATTTTAACAGACAGACGGACATGGCTATCTATAAGGATCCAGAATATATATACTTTATAGGGTCGGAAAATTATATTATAGAAATTACAAACGGAATGACAAACTTATATATACCCTTCTCACGAAGGTGAAGGATATAAAAACCATACTTCATCGCAGTGAAAAGCGAAATCTATTCCCTATCCTGTCCAGGCTTCTAATGTTCCATTAAGACATTATATTAATCTGCCTCTGACCTTAAAGGTAAATTTGTTGATAGGCAACCCTCGAATTTTGGTCCGAGCGGTTTTAGACTTGTGTTGTCGGATGTCTTATGTTTGTGAGTCCCTAGTCCAGCAGCTTAGGCTGCCTGCCTCGTCTGCGAACGATGTTAATATATGTCGTTTGACTATCGGCTCAAATAACGTTGTCTGCAACAGTGAGGAAAATGGTCGGTATACGTACTCCTCCGGAAAATATTTCCAACGACATTTTAACTTTATTTGACGGAATTCAGCTAGCTGAACATTTAATCAGTCGGTACAGGTCGCGTTGGTTTTAGGGCCAGAACTAAGTGCTTTCATTAGTAAAGGAAAAATCCATTCTAGCCCGGGTCTTCCACTTGCCCAATACACTCTAATTGGATGGGTCATTTCCGGCCAATCCCCTTATTGAGATAATAAAACAATATTAAATGGACCTGTGAAGAATGGCAAAAATTTGCTACTTCATATCATGAAGTAAACGACATCCAGATTCCTAGATGGGTTAATTATATACCTAATTCTACAGTGGAGCTTCATGTCTTTTCAGATGCATCTGAAAAAGCATATGCAGGGGTAATTTATGCTAGAGTCGCAAGACCTAATGGCGAAATTTATACCCATTTGTTAACTGCTAAAACAAAAGTAGCTCCCATCAAATCAATTTCTCTACCACGACTTGAACTCTGTGGTGCAGTTCTTGCGACGGATCTTTTAAAATCCGTATTATATGAAATTGACATCCCATTATGTCAAATATATTGTTGGACTGATTCTACAATCGTCCTTGCTTGGCTGAAAAAGGACCCTTGTTCATGGGCAACCTTTGTAGCCAACAGAGTTTGTAAAATTCAGGAAGTGGTCGGAAGACATAATTGGCACCATGTCAAATCTGACGACAACCCAGCAGACTTGGGAAGTCGGGGTATGTCACCCTCTGATTTAAGACAGAACAATCTATGGTGGCATGGTCCAAATTGGCTTCGGGAAAAAAGCACTACCTGGAATCTAGGAAATTTGTCTTTATTAGATACGGACTTAGAGGCTCGTGCAGTAAAATCTCATGCTTCATTTTTTTCGAATTATGAAGACATTCTTGAGAGATTTTCTTCTCTTGATAGGGCAATTCGAGTGTTAGCCTATGTATTTAGATTTTTCTATAATACTCACCCGGCTCATAGGAATCGAAATTCCTTTGAGACTACTATTGTGACAAACATTGAGGTTAAGAGAGTAAAACTGCGATTCAAAAAGTAAATTTTGTCGAAGAATACCAATGTCTTTTGGATAAAAGACCACTATCTTCGAAAAGTCCTTTATTGACTTTGAATCCATTTCTGGATAATGAGGGTGTTATGAGACTTAATGGTCGTTTGACAAAATCACCTTCGTTAGTCTATACCGAACGGCATCCCATATTGTTGCCATATTCATGTCGCTTTACCCGTCTTTTGATTGAGTTCGTACATACGATTTCTATCCACGGTGGAAATCAGTTAATGCTCAGGATCTTAAGGATCGAATATTGGGTACCTCGACTAAAAACACTAGTTCGAGCTGTTATTAATCGGTGCAAACGGTGTATTCTTGACCGTAAGCGCACCTGTACCCAAATAATGGCAGCATTACCCCCCGAACGAACTCAGATAGGCCGACCATTTACGACAACTGGAGTCGACTTTGCTGGGCCTTTTGACATAAGAAACTTAAATAGTAGATCGTGTCAAACTTTAAAGGCCTACGTTTGTATTTTTGTCTGTTTTGCGACTAAAGCCATTCATTTGGAAGTCACATCAGATTTATCAACTGATAGATTCCTGGCTGCTTTTAATCGATTTATATCGAGACGAGGTTGTCCCACTACTATGTTTTCCGACAACGGGACGAACTTTGTGGGAGCTTCTCGTGAATTAGAAAGGGATTTTAGAACATTTTTGTCAGAAAGTCGTGCAAGGATGTGTTCCACTTACGGTATTAATGGACTTACATGGCGATTTATTCCAGCGGGCGCTCCTCATATGGGAGGCTTATGGGAAGCGGGAGTTCGAAGTTTTAAACTTCATTTCCGCAAAGAAGCTAAGTCCGTGAAATATACCTTTGAGGAATTATCGACGGTTCTCGCAAGAATTGAGGCTTGTCTCAATTCGAGACCGTTGTGTCCTATGAGTGATGATCCGAATGAGCCAGTAGCTCTTACGCCTGGTCATTTTTTGATTGGGTCACCCATCCTTGCTCCACCGGAGCCTTCTATTTACGAATCTCCAATCAGTCTCATAAATAGATAAATGAAAGATAAAGCTCTCACCCATCATTTCTGCAAACGATGGAAGGAAGAATATCTTTCAAATCTTCATAAAAGATATAAATGGAAATACCCTGAACGAGACATAGCTGTAGGTGACTTAGTAGTTATAAAAAATGAACAAATGTCTCCGACTTCCTGGAAACTTGGTAGAGTCGTTAAAACTTATCCGGGAAGTTATGAACACGTTCGCGTGGCTGACATACGAACAGAAAATGGCATAATAAAGCGACCAATCACAAAATTAGTTGTTTTGATTAATGAAACTTTATAAAATTAATATTAAATAATTTTCCTTGTTCCTAGTACCATGGACGCTTTAACCATTGCAATGGAAGATGCGTTCTTAGACTCCGACAAGGAAGTAATGGAGGTAGAGGACCAAGGATCTAAGGTGGCTACAGTAGCTGATCCAGCCCCTGTTCCAGCCCCTGCTACAATACCGGATCCAGTTTCTGCTCCAACACCATCTCCAACCCCTACTTTGGTATCTGAGTCAGCATCAGAGTTGCTTGCCTTAAAGGTCGCTTCGGTTGAGAAGTCTTCTGGATCTACAGATCCAGACCTGGCAGCAGCTCCCACGCCCGCAAAGGCATCAAATGTGGAATCCTCGAGCTCGAATGTATGTAAACAGTGTAGAGGAAGACACCCGCTGTATAGGTGCGCTAGTTTCCGGAAGTTGCCTCACGAAAATAGGCTTCGATTCGTAATTTTACATCGACATTGCTACATATGTTTATCGCCATTAAGACATTCTTTTAACCTGTCTCCGACCTTAAAGGTAAATTTGTTGATAGGTAACCGTCGAATTTTAGTCCGAGCGGTTTTAGACCTGTGTTGTCCGATGTCATATGTTTGTGAGTCCCTAGTCCAGCAGCTTAGGCTGCCTGTCTCGTCTGCGAACGACGTTAATATATGTCGCGCCTCATCCTCAAATAACGTTATCTGCAACAGTGAGGAAAATGGTCGGTATACGAACCCCACCGGAAAATATTTCCAACGATATTTTAACATTATTTTACGGGATTCAGCTAGCTGATCCCACATTTAATCAGTCGGACAGGTCGCGTTGGTTTTAGGGCCAGAACTAAGTGCTTCCATTATCAAAGGAAAAATACATTCTAGCCCGGGTATTCCACTTGCTCAATACACTTTATTTGGATGGGTCATTTCCGGCCAATCCCCATATTGAGAAAATAAAAATAATATTAAATTGACCTGTGAATATTATTCATGGGTACAGTCGAGAGACTAAAAAAATCCACCTGTGGGACTTCGGTTCTATGGGGAATGGGGAAGTCGAGAGACACTTCGAAAAATCCTCCTGTGGGACTTCGGTTCTATGGGGAAAGTCGAGAGACTTCTTAAAAATCTTCCTGTGGGACTTTGGTTCTATGGGGAATGTAGAGAGACTTCTTAAAAATCCACCTGTGGGACTTCGGTTCTATGGGGAAAGTCGAGAGACTTCTTAAAAATGTACTCAGGTCCTTGGACCTTTCGTCGAATATTTAAAATTTGAAAAAATAATAATAATTATGAAAAAGAGAAAAAAATTGAAAAAAAAAACAAAATATAAATCCATATATAACAATGAAAAGAATGTAGTTTATCCTAGATTTATTAACCTTTTTTTCTCATTTGTTGTTGCAACTGACTTCTTCGTTGTAAGGTAGCCGGGAATGTTCATTTGAGAAATTTATTTGAAACCCTATTTTTTATTCCCTTTATACTATGTTAGGATTTATCTAACTACTTCTTTTTTCATCTTTGAAAAAGTGTAGAGATAAATTCTAACTAGTAAAGCCGCTAACGGTATAACGTAATTCGCAACTAGTTGCATAGTTTTTTTTTGGTTTTTAACACTTGTTAAGTGAACGTCATTACAACCACTTTGTTAAGTGCACAACTCCCATTCAGAATCTTTAATGTAAATATAAATTTAATAAATAAACTTTTTATTGAAAAAAAAAACTTAACTCTTTCTTGCTTTTTATTTATTTTTCTTGCACACACAAAAACATTCCTTGTTCAGAGTATACTCTGTTCTTATCAGTATTGCCAGTGTGTCCCTTTGAGTAAGAACAAAGTCCTCGGCTTATTTGATGGATTCGTTCTTCGGTCTACCGGTTACGTCTCTAGGTGCTGTTGCCGAATCAACAGAGGCCAAATCCATGTACAAAATTTGCCACATCAGTTTTTCATTAAAGGATTCAGGGTCTACTTATTAAAGTCTACCCAATAGATGTAAAAAACACTGTGGGGTAGGCATCATACCAGGTACTCACGTAAAGCACTCGATATTCATACCCTTCTCACAAAGGTGAAGGGTATAAAAACAGTTATAAGATATTTAAATAAAAATAGAATATTACTTACATATTTTCGGTTTTTAAAAACAAAATGGCTCAATGTTATTTTAAGTTGATTATTAAATTGATTTATTTGTTGTGATAACTTAAAATTAAAAAAGTCTGGCAGTATTTACAAAAAAATTTAAGTCATATACTAAATAACTTCAAATGCTTTTTTAATATTTATTGGTGTAAATCTTAATATGAAGGGTGAATTTCGTTTTAAGGGAAATCCATTTACATATATTTTAAATCATCAATATTTTACAATCTATATAACAGGGGAAACTTAAAAAAATATGTTATTTGTATAAATTGTCAATTAAGTATTAATATTTAGAAAAGCCACAGACCATACTACCATCGTTCATTTGTTTTTTTTTTGCGTAAATAATTATAATTTTGCATATACAATCATATATTATCGAAGAAATACAAATCATAATCTTTGAAAATTATATTATTTTTAGCCTAACCAAAGGTAAAAAGCTAATTTAAAATCACAGTTTATATAAATAAATAATTTTAAATAAAAATTTTCAACATATATACTAATTTGTATTCCATAAAAAATTATAAACAATATTTTTTACACTGTATAGATAAAATAAGTTATATAGAATTTAAAAATATACTTTATATCGTGAAATATGGATACAAAAATGTAGATTCTGTAAGCACTTATATACAGTGGTGGAACTCTAATAATTAAAATTTATTAATGCTTCTAATTTATCATATGGTAAATTAATAAATTAAAGGTATTTAAAAGTCCGAAACTTCCAAAAGTTGTATGAGAATCAAATTTGTAAAATCTTTATTCATTTGTAACTAAATTTTTTATTTAAGCATTCCAGAATTTAAAATGATGTTACTTAATTATTAACTGGACCCGTCGTATTTATTCTTAAACAATGATATAAACTTTTCAATAATAAAAAATATAATTATTCCCGGATATAATTACATTTAACACGTTGACGTAGGGTAGTGGAATTTAACGAAGTACTAGTACTTACGGTGAACTTAAAAAATCGCGATCTATTCAACAGCACTATTTAAATTTCACTGCCACCCCGTGTTACTAATAAAATATTCATATTGTTGTAATGTTGCTTTGTATTTTAATAGACGAGTTGTCAATTTTAAAGTTATTAAAAAACTCAAATTTTAAAAAAATTTTTACTATTGCAAAATTATTAAATTTAAATTTGTAGATATAAAACAAACGAAAAACACTACAACTATAAAGAATATGCTTAAATATGTGCAAAAAATGTAATAATGAAAAATATATTAATTAAGAATTTGAAGTTTCGACATGGAAAGTCAAAAATTATGTAAAAGAAAACAAAACAAATGAACAATAGGACGAGTGGTGTTATAAATATTGATACGTATTAACAAAATGTATTTAAGAATAAAGTATTATATATATCCAATATATTTAAATTTATTGTAAAATTTGTTGATTCATTTGATAAAAAATATTGAAATGTAATGATTTGAGTAATGAAGGCTATATGTATTTTGAGTTTGCAATGGAAAGGAGATAAAATGTAATTTGTGATGAGATATTATGGAAAAGGTATGCGCAAAATGTTGAATTTAATGTGAGTTGCTTTAAGTTAAATTTAAGTTTTATATTTAAAAAATAATATATATATATATGTCTTCTTTATAAATGTACATAAAATGTCTAGTTGAATTTTTTAAAGAAGGCGTTTTAAATAAAAAATATGCATGACTACATTAATTCTTTTATTCGATTGGCTTTTTTAGTTTCAAAAAGTTTTGAATTCCTTTCCATCTGATAACTTCATAATTGTCGTATAATTACACATACTCTCGAAACCTTGCTCAACTACGGATAGCGATCTCATTTTTTGTAACAACGGGTGATGTTGTATGAGAAGTACCTGAGTTGTAAATTACTAGAGAAGCTTATTAGATGGTAACAAAAAAGTATGTATACATTTATATAATATAAAGGTTTTCGAAACTCAAAAAAATATATGTATACTTATATTCTATTGAGTTTTAAAAATGATAAAGCTCCTTTATATATGTGTATAAATACACATGCAGATTAATCAGGGAATTCACTCCTTTTTTAACTAATTGAGATAGCTGCAAGGCCTTAGCACCGTAGTATTACACCTGATGTGGAGATGCTGTAAATTATTTAAAAATGTTTATGTAGTTTTATCATTCTTAAACATTAAAATTTACATGAACTTTTTAAAATTACATACTTGCTAACATTATATCATCATCTTTATCGTCGTCATCATCATCGGAATACTGGTTTTGTACTTGTGACTGATTTATGGGTAGCTGGTTAAGAGGCCTTTGCTGGTTATGGCTAATACTTGAACGTTCTATTGTTGAACGTGAAAAAACATCAAGTCCAGAGGCATTATTTGTTAATACTTTTGAACTACCACTTGCTCTTAAGTTTCGTGAAGGGATAACATGATGATGTCTTTCTGTTGATGCCAAGGTCTGTATGCCTAATGGGGTATTTCTTGGTCCACTAACCGATGTTGCTGAAGTAGCTGATGATGAGGAATTATTGCGTCCGTGCATTATATTCACACCGTTAGATGTAATATTATTAAAAGTATCACTTTTACGCACATTATTAAAAGGAGCTCTTTCAAAGGTATTGAAACTAGCATAGCGTGAGCCACCACCGCCATTATTAGCACCAACGCCAATATTGTTGGAATTGCTATTTGAATTGCAGGAATGCGTGGAATTAGAACTTCGTCGCTCGGGCTTATCATAGCCACATCTTTCTAAAGTATTAAGTGATTTTTTCTTATCACGTTTGTTTATTATAGTGGGAATATGAGCGTCTGGCCAATTATCATGGGGCTGTTGTTTAAATTTTGGCTTTTCAAAATTATTAAAGTCATAATTTTCATGAATAGGCTCTGAATAGCAAGTGTCACCGCCACCATGTAATAATAACATTTGCTGCTGCAACGTAGCAGATGAACCAGACGACGAGTTAGAGCCCATATTTGAATTATTACTGCTGGAAGCTGTAGTGGTCGAATTAGAAATGGAATTTTTTCCAAACTTTTGCACTGTTCCATTGCCAGTATTAGAATTTACCACCAAAGCTGAACCTGAAGTAGCAGAACCGGAACCTCGTAAATCGAAATTAGGATTTTCATAGTGATCCGTGGTATTATCTGTCAAATAATCGTTGTACTGTAAATGATTTTCGGGCTGATAATTTATCCTGGAACCATATTCAGAAACATTGTGATGGGCAGAACTGTGTAAAGATTGAGAATCGTAGGGATGCTGATAAGTAGATTGTGGCGGCTGTTTAGAATGTGGCTGAACTTGATGATGTGAATGATGAAAATCGCTTGCTGGAGTAGCTGCGTTACTTGTATTTAGCGAATTCAATGCAAAACTATCATCATATATTAGTTTACCAGTGCGCATTGTGTATGTATGTAAATTGGTATTTGCATTACATACTGCTGGATAATCTGTATCAAATTGTTCCTGGCTGGAACTTGAGGTGCAAGGCAAAAAGAAATTTGTCATGTTAGAGTGGTTGTATTGGTTATTATGAACGCCATGCTTTTCGCGGACTGGATTCACACTAAGATTTGTGTTAAACGTTGAATTGGCACCATTTACCTGACCTGTCACCACTCTAGAATCGTTATTGGTTAAATTAATATTGACTGTATTGTTTCCATTACTGGTTTTAAGACCTGTGACCCAAGAGATCAGCGTTATAATTGCAATTTCGATAAGGCGCAAGGAAAATTGATACCCCCACTGCAACCAGTCAATTTCAGCGGTTTTTTGGGTAATTAAAGGTCTGGACGATGAAATGCTTATAGCACCAAATATTTGTAATGATGCTAGTAACACAAAAAGCAACGCAGTGGCTATTGTTATGTGTATAGCATATGAAAGATTTTGATAACCGTGTATATAGTTTTGAGACTTACTTCGTAAAATGCGTTTTAGAATGCGATATAAATAGAGATACAAAAGTCCCAAACTAAAGCATACAAATATATAAATTATTTGGCATATCAATGACAATACTCTAGGTGGAGGTGGTGGCAATGAAGATACACTGGTTGCTATATTGTGTTGATTGAAGTTTGCTCCCGGCACTGAGGACATTGACGAACTAAACGCCATTGTTTCGAGACCCATAATATTAGCAGCATATGAGTATTGATTTTGTAAATAATTGTATTGCTGTTGTTGCATTTGTTGTCTTTTTGTGAGTAATTGCTGCTGTTGTTGATAATACAAATGCTGTTGATGATTTTGTAAAGTATAGGATTCGACATAATGTAAAGTAATACATAAAACTACATGCACTCCACAGCCAACGACTACTGTCAATGGGCGTATTAATGCAGAATAACGGTTATTCTTATGATTCAGTGACTTGAGCGATAAAAATAGTATTAAAACCGCAAATGATATAGTCAGGAATGTTGCTGGTAAATTTAGTAAAATTTCCGATATAAAAATGTGAAAACTGGAATGAATATTATACGCATCGTAGCATAAATAGAAGGTTCGAGCTGTACATATGATGATTAAAATAAGATGGATGCAAATGAAATATGATTGAGAAAATAGATGTGTAAGTTTGTTATATGTGATCATTTTATAAAATGAATATACTGCTAATATAGTAAAGAGTATAACGGATAAATATACATGAATATTCCATGCCAAAGACCAGGTTACATGTGCCGACGCAGATGCTAATGTTGAAGAAGATGTTGATGATGATATGGATGATGTTGACGAGGAAGTCGATGACGATGATTTATCGCCATTATTTTTACCAGTCGATTGTGACATATCAAAATTACTTGATATTGTTGATGTTGCTATTGCCGCTGATATAGCAGATTTAACTTTTTCACTTCCACCAATTGCCGCAGCGGCTGATGGCGTTGACGTAATATTGTTCGAAGTAAAATTACTCTCACCAAGAGTGTTTGTTGTAAATTTTACTCTTTGTTGCGGATCGTCATCATTTTCTGTATCTCTCATATTTTTAATTTTGTTTATATTTTGTTTGTTATCGGCATTATCCACAGCACCTTCATTTGTTGCCAATAACGACGAATTAATTAGAACAATTGGAGAGGACGGCGGATGATGATAGTTGTTATTAGGTCTTGTAGTTACCTGTTTTAGTAGGACTTCAGGTATATCACCCTTTCGGCCATTGGATCCACTCAAAATACGTCTAATGCTAGGGAGAACTTCCTTTCTAACTTCAGGATTATTTGAATTGTTATATATACTATTATTTGCATCTAAATATACACCAGATGATGTATTTATTCTTTCTGCGTTCGAGACATTTTCCGAACTAATACCTGTTACTTTTGAAGGAGTATTTAAAGATTTTTTAATATCAGTTTCGTGATGGGCACTCATTGTCGTGAATGAATATAAAGGAGATTTTGTACTACCAGCTGATGATGGTATTTGTGCCGCTGATACGCCTTCATTCGACGGCCCGCTTAGATCTGGAGGTCTAAACGGTATGCGCTCGTGTCCTGGCATCAAACTAGGTGGCGGTATAGGTCTGCGGTTAATGTAGCTGCCAGAGTTGGGTTCAATTATTCCCTCGTTATTTGTTCCGCGCAATGTTGGTTTATCAGCAAAGGGATGTTGATATTCTGGTGGTAGTGGGGGTGTAAAAAATGACCGAGCTGGTGGTGAATATGATGGTATCTCGCCACCACCAGGGAACATGGAAATAGTGGGCATCTGGCCAACAGTTTTTTTTAATATATTGGGCACTAGAATTATAACATAGAACATAACATCAATTTATTAATTATTTCAATTTATTTTATTTCAACAGTATAATAATGGAATTAAATATGTTAAATAAAATATACCTAAAAATTCATACAGGCATACACACATTCAGATAATAGATGTTAATATGTTCTAAATGGAAATGTATGTATGTATGTATGTATGTATGTATGTATGTATGTATGTATGTATGTATGTACGTACGTATGTGTGTATGTATGTATATATGTATGTATGTATTTATGTATGTATGTATGTATGTATGTATGTATGTATGTAGGAATGCATACCAGCGCATGTTTTTTTATTTAATTTATTTTCATATTAAGCATAGCCTAATTAATATAATCGGTAACAAATTTCTAAAATAGGTATACATTAAAAAATATAATCATATAACATATTTATAATTAATATTTTTGAAAATAAAAAAAAATAATTTAAAAGAAAAATATAGCAATTAAAAAATGGAAGCCTGATCTTCAATCTCTAAGGGCCAATCTTTAGGTGAAGGATTAGACATTAAATTAAAATTAATTCTCGAATGTTGTTTTTGAATACTCAATCAGCTAATTTTGTTCGCTAGTTTAAGCGTCCAATAGAGAAGCGAGAAATGCAAAAGTGTAAACAGCTGATGCCAAAAAAAACATAAAATTTTTATTAAAATATAGTCATACAAGAACTCAAGAGAAACGATGTCTGCAAGAAAAATGTATTATTATATGACATTATATGACAATGACAACACACTATCCACAAACTCCAATCCTAATCCTAATATATATTATAAATCTCTTTGTAAGTTTGTTTATTTGTTTGTACGTCAATCACGCCAAAACGGCCGAAAAACTTGAAAATTTATATTTTTCAACTGCAAAAATATTTTCGATTTTGCTTTTTAAAGTGTCAGTTATATGTATTAGCAAAATTGCGTTGCGAAAGTTGGATCAAAACAGGCAAAAATTGGGGGAAAGGGCAAAATCGAACCGAAATACTGTCGATTTTGGTTTTTAAAGTGTCAGCTTATGTATTAGTTAGAAAGTTGGAATAGAAGGGGAAAAATAGGGATATGTGCGAAAAACAATCAATATTAGTACTTTATGACTTAAGTACATTTGTCTGTTCTAAAGCGAATATATGTTCCACTAACCATCTGAAGTCTGAGGGGGTAAAAAAAGATTTCTATGTGTGCCGTATAATATGTTTTGTAGGTGTACTATTTTAAATACAAAATATTTAAATTGGACAAAAACTCATATTTGTGAATAAGTTTGTTTCTTTGTTTAGTTGTTTATTTGTTATACCCTTCACCTTCGTGAGAAGGGTATGCAAAGTCTCTCATAAGTATTCGAATTTAGGTAAACCAGTTTAATAATATATTTGGTGGGCAAAAAAATAAAATAATTTGTTATATGGTTTAGACAGTCCTTAGGTTTGATATCACTCTCTTTTATGTCAAAACTTTACATTTACTTAAATTAAATTAGTTTTTTTTTAAAAAAGTCCATAAAATTGACTCACAAAAGTATACGAATTTTTCCAGTATTTCATATTTGATCACATTTATGCTTTAAATTATTATAAGGGGTTACTATCAACCGAAATGATATATTTTTGGCCCATTTGGTCCACAATTTTTGGGGATTTTGTACCCTTTTTTATGTAATATCATTAAAATGGTGATTTTTGGCAAAATTTGTAGTATTTTTTTTCTTTTTTTCCACAGATAAAATCAAAATTTGATATTGGGATTAAATAGACCCCTTGCAGTATCTAAAAATAGTATTTTTTGTTACAAGAATCTGTATTTAAACGATCCAAGATATATTATTGATAGCATTATTCTGTCGCTAATTCAATATTATGAAACTTAAGTTCATTTTCATAATACAAGGGTCAAAAAATTTCGGGGAAAGTTTTCTTGTATATATTCTTTTAGATATCAGCTTTTATATATTTTATGTTTTCAATGTATTGTGGAAGTGTACAACTCCAAAACATGCCTCGAAGAAACACCATTCAATATGGTAGTATCATTATTTTTATATACAAATGAAAAATAGTATTTTTTGTTACAAGAATCTGTATTTAAACGATCCAAGATATATTATTGATAGCATTATTCTGTCGCTAATTCAATATTATGAAACTTAAGTTCATTTTCATAATACAAGGGTCAAAAAATTCGGGGAAAGTTTTCTTGTATATATTCTTTTAGATATCAGTTTTTATATATTTTATGTTTTCAATGTATTGTGGAAGTGTACAACTCCAAAACATGCCTCGAAGAAACACCATTCAATATGTTAGTATCATTATTTTTATATACAAATGACGTCCAGGCTGCATGCCACTATATCTCTATGGTCAAACTCAAAAATAACGATATCAGTTTAAATATTGATTACTATGATCAAAATAAACCCAAAATTTTGTTACGAAAAGTAAAAACTGAAATCTACTGTATAGGATGGAGTTTTGTAAAGGCATGTTTTGGAATTGTATACCGATATAATGTATTGAAAATATAAAATATATTAGTGCTAATATGTACATGAATGTATACTAGCCAACTTTGTCGGAAAATATCGACCCTAGTGGTACGAAAAGGGACTTAAGATCCATACAATTCAATTAGAAATAGAAGAACGATACCAAAAGTATATCTTGGAACTTTTAAGTACAGAAAAATATTTTCGATTTAGTATTCTAAAATGTCAGAAATATGTAAAACTGCGTTGCGAAAGTTGGAACAAAACTGGTATCAAAAATTGGGAAAAGGTGAGAAAAACTTAGAAAATCGGTACTTTTGTACTTGAAAACTGATTTTTGTATATTTTAACGCGAAATTATTTTCGATTTAGGTTTATAAAGTGTTGGAAATTTTGATTATAAAAATTCCGTTGTGAAAGTTTGGTTAAAACGGGTAAAAAGGGAAAAACGGGCAAAAGTACTGTTTTTGTCCTAAAAAGGTGATTTTTGTCTGTTCTAAAGCTAAATACTTTCGATTTAGCTTTTAAAGTGTCAGAAATATGTATTGGGAAAGGGAAATAGGCATGTGGGTAATTCAAACTTAAAGGTAAAAATGGGTAATTATATGTAGTTTAGGTACTTTTTCGGAAATATGCAAATATCTGATAACTATTTTGCTGTAATCAGTCAAATGGTATATTTTTGAAAAAAATCAAAATTAATTTTATAAAAAGGGGAGTTTTATTAGACCTTACGTACGTAAATTGTGACCGCGTGCTCCTTAAGAAAATATGTTTTGGTTTTTTAATTTAATGAAATCTTTATTAACCACCGAGCTCATAGAGCCATATATGGTTGACAATCCTACAATCAATACAACAAAAGAATCTTAAAAATAAAATTTTAAAACATAAATAATTACTTATAATAGACACAAAAGTTAAGTAAAATGAATTTACAATTATAAGTATTAATAAATACATCGTTGATACAAATTATAACGAAGGATACAAACAAAAATAAATAAAAAAGTAGACTCTACAAAACAATTAAATCACAATTGCAGCTTTAAAACATTATTAAAATGTGAGTTAAGATATAGGTTACTTTAATTATTTCAACACATGTGTATGTGTGTATAAGCTAAATTCCAATATGGAATGTCCATATGAAATTCAGCGATAATGAAACGATAACAAGTCACAAGATAATAAAGACAAAAAGTAGTATTATATAAAAAATTAGGTATCCTGAAACAAAAGAATAAAAACATAGTAATTAAAAGTTGAAACAGTCTTCTTCTAAATAAACGTGTTAACAAGTTTAAAAGAGAAAGAAAATAGAGAAGGACAGGTTAACAATTGAAGTTGGTAATAGTGACAAAACAAACAATTAGATATAAAAAGACTGATTAATGTGCAGGCATAATTATATATTATTTTCCTGAATATGTTATATATTATTTCCCACTTTGTTGGAAGATTCTAACGAATAACCGCTAACGGTGCTTAAATATTGTTTGCCACCAAATTTATGCTTGTTTCGTTTGACATTATAAATCACTTTTGATTTGTCTACGACACAAGCACTACGTGCAATTACATTTATAAAACCATCTACTTCTACGAGGCAATATTTTGGTTTAAATAAAAAGAGATCTTCATCTCTAATAAATTTAAAATACACATTTGTTTATTTTTATATAAAATCTTAATTTGTGGATACATCTCACTAATTCGAACTCTAATTTATATTTAAAATTTTTTAATTTATTTTTGATCCTACGGACAATATATTAAAGTAAATTTTATTAAAATTTTATTACAAAAATCAGCGGTTTTTAAATTTTCTTTTGTTCGTTATTTGTTTACAGATTTAGATCTGTAAAATAAAACAATAAAATGGATAAACGGTTGATTCTTCTTCTACCTTTATATTACTTACCCTACGCTCGGCCAGTTTGACTATTATCACATTTGTTTATATACATTTTGTAGTCAAGTAGTATAATTAATTTATTTTAAACGACTTTTAAAATATTTAAAAATGTCGGTTTCGCCACTAAACTCGTTTATTAGAGCATCGGATGCTCTAATTGCATTCGGGGCTATGTTTAGTAATTTTGACGAAAAAATTCATACGGTTTATACTTTGGAGATTCAGAGTCAAGAGTTAAAAACACTTTAGGGTAAAGTTAAGACGACGTATAATGAATGTCTTAACTTCTTTGAGTCCGAAGAATTTGATGTGGCAGTGACTAAATATAAAGCTACCTACACAGCGTATATCCAATGCGGAGGATCTATCCATGAAAAAAATAAATGAATTCAAATCTGCTTTGAAAAGCAATGAATCTCCAACGGTAAATTCGAACCCCGGTAATACAGATCATAATCTAGCACTACCTCCTTGTAATATTGATTCATTCAGAGGTGATTGTGTTTCTTGGATTTATTTACCGCATTGAAGCAAAATAAATCATTTCTTAATATCCACTTGTTAACGCAAGTTTTGAAGTAGCCTGGCGCGATTTAAAGGAAGCATATGAGAATCTTCGTATGTTGCTACATATCCATTATATTTGGCTTTCCTTTCCTTGACAAGGAATCGATAACAGCACTCAAAACACTAAAACGCGGAATTATTGTTGCCTTTCGGCTCTTTCTATATAAAGTACCTACGGATAATTGGGATCCAATTATAATTTTTATGTGTATTCAACGTCTGCCTAGATCTACAGTTATTTTGTGAGAACAGGGTGTTAAAAACAAAACTTTTTTATCTACATGGAAAGATTTCGATAACTTTCTAACAGAAAGAATTCAGACATTGCAATGTCTTCAAGATCTTAAAGGTTCGAACTCGACTGACGTCGACTCTTCAGTGCATTCAAATAGTTGTACTATTACTAAACCTTCATGTATCTTATGCCCTAATCAGTCAAACTATTTGCGAAATCGTCAATTTAAAAATCTTTCAGTATCTGACAGAATTTCTACTGTGAATTGCCTTTCGAGGACACATAAAGTCAGAAGTTGTACAATCAACAATAACTGTTTTATTGGCAATAATAGACACCATTTTATGCTTCATCTGCAGCATACAGATAATTCTATAGTTGAAAGACCTACTGTTTCTACTGAACAGAATTCCAGTGAGGTTCTACGACCCACTAACTCTCACACTCGATAATCACATACGTCCAATAATGTTACTTCCAATCCACAAGTATTTCATTCTAGACAATATCAGACCGTTTTGTTAGGGACTGCAATGGTAAACATAATTCATAACAGCCATAATTATCAGGTCCGTGCTTTAATAGATTCGGGTTCAGAATGTGCTTTCATTTCTGAACGTTTACGAAAAAGATTAAAACTTCCCACTCATTCTTCGAATTCTAACGTTTCTGGCGTTAATAATGTGGTTTTTGGAGTTTCAAAGTTTTGTCCTTTGGAAATTAGTTCAGATTTAGATTCTTCAATAAAACTATCAACTAACACATTTGTTTTACCAGAAATAACAGGAAATTTGCCTTCGACTTCTGTAAAAGTCGATATTGGATAATTATTGCCAAATCTTTGTTTGGCTGATTCGAATCTTTTTACCAGTAGGCCTGTAGATATTCTTATCGGAGCAGATTTATATCCGCGCATTATTTTACAGGAAATATAACAAAACGTATTAGGGTCATTATTGGCACAGAAAACTATATTTGGTTGGATACTGACAGGTCCAGCTAATCCTAGGGATTTTGAAACATATATCGACAATTTAACGTATTCTACGTGGTCTAACGCTTTTTAACCTTTAATTTATTATCACTTTAAAATGCTCACAGAAATATATTTATGTTCCTACTTCTTTATTTATGTTTTTACTTTATTATTTATTATATTTATATATGTTATATTACTTTTATTAAATAATAATCCACCTGCAGGACTTCGGTGCTGTGGGAAAAGTCGTGAGACTTTCCAAAAATCCACCTGCGGGACTTCGGTTCTGTGGGGAAAGTCGAGAGACTTCTTAAAAATCCATCTGCGGGACTTCAGTTCTGTGGGGAAAGTCGAGAGACTTTTTAAAAATCCACCTGCGGGACTTAGTTTCCGAGGGGAAAGTGGAGAGACTCTTTAAAAATCCACCTTCTGGACATAGGTTCTGTGGGGAAAGTCGAAAGACTTCTTAAAAATCTACATCTTTTTAAAATCGTTTGCAATTCCTAAGGTATTGCAAGGTGGCTGGCAATGTTTAATTTAAAATTGATTTAACTACCTTTTTGAAATACTATTTATAATAACGTTAGAATCCTATAAAGCTTCCCTTTCTTCCAACTTTGTTGGAAGATTCTAACAAGTAACCGCTAACGGTGCTTAAATATTGTTTGGCACCAAATTTATGCTTGTTTCGTTTGACATTATAAATCACTTTTGATTTGTCTACGACACAAGCACTACGTCCAATTATATTTACAAAACCATCTACTTCTACTTGGTCTAAATAAAAAGAGATCTTCATCTCTTTTTTTTTTTTTTTGACTTGAAGGTTATATGGCGGTGTACACAACACACAATTTGCCAGGTTATCCCACTAGCGTAGTTCAAAAACGCGAAATTAACAATCTCAGAAATTTATGAGATTTTGTAGAAACCGTTGGGTGTTAATAAACACCTACTTCCACAGAGTACTTCTGCAAAAGTGAGGGGTTGTGTTCTAAATAATTTGGAAAGAATTTATGATAATTTCATTGTATGATTAAACTTAAGCGTACTTAAATCTAACTTAAAGTTAAAAAACTATGAGGTTTACGACTACAAAAATGTAAAAAACAAGAATGCAATCTAATTTAAAATCAAAATTGAAAAAGTAAACATAAAAAGAAAGATTTTTTCTTTTATTTAAAATAAAAATTCAAAGTTCAAAATAAGAATCAAAATTAAAATCAAAATCAAAATTAAAATCAAAAATTTAAATCAAAAATCAAAATAAAGTAATAAAAATAAAAAGAAAAAAAACAAAAGTAGAAACAAAATTAAGATCAAATTCAATTTAATTCAAACACAAAACTACAATCTAATTAAAGTAGTTTATCAATGTTACACTCTTTAATAAAATTAATTAAATCATGAAAATCCTCCTTTTGATAATTTTTGAGCAAATCAGAAAGACATATATACTTGTCAAAAACCTTATGCTTTCTACGAATGTCATAAAATCTTTCGCAGTAGAAAATGAGATGATTAGCACTCTCGACAACGTTACATGTGCCGCATAAGCTGGAGTCACTTACCCTTATAAGATTCAAAAATTTCTTGTCATACGCATGACCAGTTAGTAGACGATTAATAATCTTAACTACACCAGGATCCAATGCAAATCCTCTACACCATGGCTTCAAGGAGATTGTCCGGTTAAAGGAAAAGTAAAAATCACCCTTGCTCTGAGAAATTTCAGAATAAGAGTGATTCCACTCATCCTGCAATTCATCACGAATCAACTTCAATGCCCACTTCACCGAGTAATCCACCTGAAGAGGAGCCCCACAATCAAGAGCCATCCTCGCTAGTTCATCAGCCCTTTCGTTAATGGGAATACCCATATGACTCGGCACCCAAATAAAATGAATAGCCCTCATACTAGAATCCGCAATAATCTGAATAATCTCCGAAACAATATAGTCCTCCCATTTACTATCCCTTAGAGAAATAATCGCATTCCTACTGTCCGTGAAAATAGCAACCCGTTCAAACCCATCTGTCGCCGCAGCAACTAAAGCCTCACGAATTGCAATCAGTTCAGCAGTCAGAGACGACAACCTCATATTACACCTAAACAGGAAAAAACGATCACTGTGTTCCAGAACAATAGCACATCCTGCTGATGAATCAGAGAGGGAGCCATCCGTGGCCATAATCCTAAAGCCATTCTCCTTGTACTCCCTAAGAAGATGACCATAATACGCCCTAGTGCATTCCCTAGGAGCACTGTGCTTACAACCAAAAGGGTTGTCAAGCTTAAAAGTAACCTTTACAGATATACTGGATCTAACACATTTACCTAGCCTGTCAAAAATATGACTAAATTTAGAGAAGACAAATGAATAACTGTTAT
>NC_060949.1:3084810-3088493 GCF_022045245.1 Lucilia cuprina
TTTTGGGTAATAAATTGACGGACTACCCATGAGGGGAGCGGCACCTCCCATGTTAATTAAATAGAAAAATTCGTTTTTCTTGAGATAATATAACAGTTAGAGTCCTCAAATTTTCTTAAAGTTTGAATCTTAAAATTTTTCACGAATAATTTGAACATTCATGTAATTTCATTTTTGAGCAATTTACTAACAACTTTTTTATTTAATTAAAATAATTTTACTAAAACTCAGGTGTTAATATGTAGATTATGTACTTTAGTATAGGAGGTATATGAAATTGTGTGTTGGTTTGTATGTTTATACGTTTGTAAGTTTGTAGCCTACTAAACGGCTGAACCGTTTTTCTTGAAATTTTCACATTGAATGTTTGGAATAGGTAATAGGCTACTTTTTATTTTAAATTTTCAAGTGGGCGAGGAGCCACGCCCACATTAAGAAAATATAAAATTTCTATATTTGAGAGTTAGAGTCCTCAAAATTTGTCGGAGGCACTGCATTGTCAATATAATTATATGGGATAAAAAGTGGACGGACTAGCGTTAAGGTCGTGGCACCACGCATATAAATTAAATACAAAAATTTGTTTATCTTGGAAACTATTAAAGTTAGAATCTTAAATTATTGCACGAATAACTTTAACATTCATGTAAATATTTTGGGTAATAAATTGGCGGACTATCCATGAGGGAGCGGCACCTCCCATATTTATTAAATACAAAAATTCGTTTATCTTTGAAACTATTACAGTCAGAATCTTAAATTTTTGGCGTGGCACCTCTCATATAAATTAAATACAAAAATACGTTTATCATGGAAACTATTACAGTAAAAATTTTTAAATTTTGCAGAAATAACTTCAACATCTATGTAAACAATTTGGGTAATAAATTGGCGGACTGCCCATGAGGGGAATTCGTTTATCTGGGAAACTAATACAACTAAATTATAAAAATTTTTCACGAAGTCAATATGGGACTTGACACCTCTCATATGAATTAAATACAAAATTTTGTATATCTTCAAAACTGTTAGATAATTAACATTTTGAATAGATAGATAGAAATTGGCGAACTTGCAATAATTTGCTTGGCATCTCTCATAAGTAATATATTGTTAATCTGGAAAACTATTGTAGTTAAAATTTTCAAAATCTTGAAGTGAGTATTTTATTTATATTGCTTTTAGGGTAGCAAAGCACATTGGCATAGCTATATATCTTCTATTCATATATTTAAAAAGAAATGAATGTGTGTTTGTATGTTTTTATGGACGACTAAATAAACGGCTAAACCTATTTTCTTGAAATTTTCACAACATCTTCCTACTTTTTATGTTGAAATTTTAAGTGAGCGAGGTGCCAAGATAAGAGTTCACAAATTTTGTACAAGTAATTTTTGTTTAAATACAAATTTTTTTGACATAAATAGGGAGTTCAGCAAAAGCAGACGCGACACCTACCATATGAAGTAAATACTAAAACCTAATTATTAAAATATGTGTATCTAGAAAACGTTAACAGATATAGTCCTAAATTTTGGGGTCTCTCACGTGACGTAATTACAAAAAAAATTTATATTCTTACTAGCTAATACCCGGTGTGCTTTTAATTTGTCGCCTCAGAATCACTTTCTGAGTCGTCCGTCTGTCTGTCTGTGTGTCCATGTAAACTTTGTGCGCACGCTACAGGTCACATTTTTCAAGATAATTTGATACTCTTTTTTTTGGTTCAAGGACAAATGCTATTGAAAATGGTTGAAATCGGTCCATTATTTCTCATAGCCACCATACCGTACCCCCCGAATTGAGCCTTTAGGCTCATAATTACGTTAAATGTTTTATAATGTCAACAAAAATCAGCAAAAATTAGTTTTATAGAACAATAAATGACAATACTAATTTTTATAATGATCGGGCCTCATTTGACCTTAGCCCCCATACAAACTCCCCTTCATATTAAGAAAATATAAAATCCGTATATTTGAGATAGTATAACAGTTAAAGTCCTCAAATTTTGTTGTGTTGATATGATTATTTAGGATAAAAAGTGGGCGGACTAGAGCTAAGGGCGTGGCACCTCCTACATAAATTAAATACAAAAATTCGTTTATTTTGGCAATTGTTACAGTTAGAATCTTAAAATTTTGCACGAATAACTCTAACATCCATGTAAACATTTTGAATAATAAATTGTCTACTTATGAGGGGAGCGGCACATCCCATATTAATTAAATATAAAAATTCGTTTTTCTTGACATAATATAACAGTTAGATTCTTCAAATGTTGTCGGAACCACTTTAGTGTCTACATGATTATTTTGGATAAAATGTGGGAGGTCTAGCGTTAGGGAGCGTGGCACCTCCCATATAAATTAAATACAAAAATTCGTTTATTTTGAAACTATTACTGTTAGAATCTTAAAATTTTGAACGAATAATATAAACATCTATGTAAACATTTTATCTGGAAACTAAATTCTTAAAATTTTGCACTAAGAACTTTAATATTCACCTGAAAATTTTTAAGAAAAAAGAGCAGACTTTCATTTGGGGGGCTTGGAGCCCCAATATGAATAAAATAGAAAAATTCGTATATCTGAAAAACTATTAGAGCTAGAATCATATAGTAGTATATAGGCGAAACTAATTGTCAAGGACCTAAGTCCCCTGTCAAAGACCTAACTGGTGAGAATGTATTAGTAGAAGCACAAAAATAAAATTAGTAGAAGCACAAAAATAAACAGTTGTTCAAAAGGTACTAAAAAAATGTATTTTTTTGGACGTTATTCTTTGTGTGTTATTAATGAAATTTTATATGGCAGTGAATGAAAATATTAGTTATTTATTTTTTTGAAAAGATATTTTATCTCAAAATATATTATAAACATGTCTTTTTGTTATTTTTTTGTTGAATTAAAAAAGTATGTAAAATACTTTTTTAATTTTCAATACTAAAATTTTCATTTTTCAATTTTAATGAAAATAAAATGTCAAAGAATAAAAAATATTTTTTTTTGTTTGTAAAATATAAATTATTTTCGGTGTTTTAAATAAATGAAAAGTGTTGAAAAAAATAATAAACATTAAGTTTAAGTGGTAAGAAAAACTAATAAGTGGTAATATCCCCGCAGTTTTGCGAAGAAAATTTGATGTTTAGTGAGTGCGTTTAGTTCTCACAAGTTTGTTTTATTCTCTAAAAGCTCGTCTGCGTGAAGAGAATAAAAATTGTTCTACTATATGGCTAGAATCTTTAAATTTTACTTGAAGAATTTTGAAATTCATCTCAACATTTAGAGTATAACGAGCGAACTTTTAATGGGGACTTGATATCTATATACGTAAAAATGAATGTGTGTTTTTTTGTATGTTTGAACGCTATAGACTACGCTTGAAATTTTCACATCGTATGTCTGGAATAGGTAATAGGCTACATTAAGTGGCGAGGAGCCACGCCCACATTAAGAAAATATAAAATTTCTATATTTGAGATAATATAAGAGTTAGAATCCTCAAATTTTGTCGAAGCCACTTTTGTGTCAATGTGAAAATTTGGCAGACTAGCGTTAAGGGGCGTGGTACCTCCCATATAAATTAAATACAAAAAATCGTTTATCTTGGACTCTATTACAGTTAGAATCTTTAAATTTTGCATGAATAACTTTAACATCCATTTAAACATTTTGGGT
>NC_060949.1:3088593-3089892 GCF_022045245.1 Lucilia cuprina
TGATGCATAAATGACTGTCATAGCATGAAAACTTTCAAAGTTATTCACAACCATATCAGAACCTCAAATTACCGCCTTTTTAAACCTGGGAAAATAATTCTGTCGATTTATCTAATTGGCCATTTTCTAAAAATACACTATGCAATAAATTATATACCAAAACAAATGGCAATTTTTTGTAAAAATTCATTATGCCACAAATTATATACAAAAACAAAGTGCAACTGTAAAGCTTTAAAATGACGCATAAACGATTGTCCTGGCATGAAAACTGTCAAAGTTATTTGCAACCATATCGGAACCTCAAATTACTGCGTTTTTAAACATAGAACAATAATTCTACCGATCTATCAAATTGACCAATTTGTAAAAACACACATTATGCTACAAATGATATATCATATTAAAGTGCAATCCTAATGCTTTAGGATGATAGATAAATGACTGGCATAGCATGAAAGCTGTCCATGTTATTTGCAACCATATCGGAAACTCAAATTACCGCGTTTTTAAACATAGAACAATAATTCTACCGATCTATCAAATTGGCCATTTTTTAGACGAAAAGATTATGCCACAAATGATATACCAAATTAAGGTGCAATCATAATGCTTTAAAATGATGCATAAATGACTGTCAAAGCATGAAGACTTTCAAAGTTATTCACAACCATATCGAAACCTCAAATTACCGCGCTCTTAAAGCTAACAATCAAAATTTCCAAAACCATAGCCTACGTGATGAAAAAAAATCCTATACTAAAATCACATATACTTTTCATACAATTTTTCTACATTATTTTCAACAAAAAAAAAACCAAAAAGCTAACTAGATTAAAATTTTTAAGTATTAAAACATTTCAAATTTAATTTTCAAATTTCAAAACAGTATACCAAAGCATTTTATGAATTCCCAAAAAATCAAAGGTAATTTGATTGAAATAAAAATAAACATATTTGAATTGCAATTTAAATTTGAAGCAAAGTCAATGCTAGCTTAATCAAAAATATTTGAATTTTAATTTGAATTTGGGTAAAAAGCAAGTCACACTTAATTAAAAATAGAAATATTATTCAAATTGAAATTTAAAATTTAAATAGGAAAAAAATCTAAGCCAACTCAGTTGGATTTACTTTTTCCAAATTTGAATTCAAATTCAAATTTTAAAATAAAAACATAAATCAAATGATAAGCTAACATGATTAAAAATAAAGAAAAATATTTAAACTAAAATTTAAATTTCAAAATAACAAAGCCAAAGCCAACTGAGTGAAAAACCTTAAAAATATTTAAACTAA
>NC_060949.1:3089992-3093832 GCF_022045245.1 Lucilia cuprina
TCTTTTTGCAAGTTCTTACCTATTCAAGGCTCTACATGCTAAATTTCATGTTACTAGGTTCAGTATTATAGAAAATTCATAAAGTACCTTTTGTAGAATGTAAAAGTACCAAAAAGTCCCCGTTTATGTGTTCTAGCCTAATTCTGGCTCTACATACTTAATTTCATGTTTCTAAGTTCAATATTATAGAAATTTCAAAAAGTACCTTTTGTAGAACGAAAAAGTACCAAAAAGTCCCTTTTTATAGGTTCTTACCTAATCAAGGTCCTCATGGTGTAGGGTATTATATGGTTGGCTATGCCCGACTATACTTTCCTACTTGTAAAATATATAATTTTTAAATTTTTTAGCACTTTAAATTAATATTTTTTTATAAAAATCCACCTCTGCTCAATTTGATATTTAAATGTGATTATGAATATTAGATGTGATTTATTTTTTATAATAGAGCATTTATCTTCAATATGTTGGGGTTCAGTTTTAACTTATTCATAAAATTTCGTTACTTTATCAATTTTAAATTTAATTTCAAATATTTATTAGGTTTTTAAATTTAGAAGGCCCTGCTTTATTATTTAATTATTTTAAATTTGAATATTAATTCAAATATTTTAACATTTTCCAATTGAGTAACCTTTGATTTGTTTTTGTCTTCTTACAATTTTGGATATTTGAACATTTTCAACTAAGTAGTCTTTGATTTTTTATTTTTATTTTCAAATTTCAGTTTAAATATTTTTAAGGTTTTTCACTCAGTTGGCTTTGACTTTGTTATTTTGAAATTTAAATTTTAGTTTAAATATTTTTCTTTATTTTTAATCATGTTAGCTTTGATTTATGTTTTTATTTTAAAATTTGAATTTGAATTCAAATTTGGAAAGAGTAAAATCAACTGAGTTGGTTTAGATTTTTTTCCTATTTAAATTTTAAATTTCAATTTGAATAATATTTATATTTTTAATAAAGTGTGCCTTGCTTTTTACCCAAATTCAATTTATAATTCAAATATTTTTGATTAAGTTAGCATTGACTTTGTTTCAAATTTAAATTGGAATTCAAATATGTTTATTTTTATTTCAATCAAATTACCTTTGATTTTTGGGAATTCATAAAATGCTTTGTTATACTGTTTTGAAATTTGAAAATGAAATTTGAAATGTTTTAATATTTGAAAATTTTAATCTAGTGAGCTTTTTGTTTTTTTTTTTGTTGAAAATAATGTAGAAAAATTGTATGTAGGTAAATTGTTATTTTTGAAATTTGAAAATTATATGTGATTGTAGTTTAGGAAATTATTTTTTCATCACGTAGGCTAGGGTTTTGGAAATTTTGATTGTTAGATAGTCTTAGGTTTGTAGGAAATTATTCATTATAGTTTTGATTGTTAAATTGTTCGGTTGAAAAGTCTAAAAATAATTGTGTGTAATGTAGTGTAAAAATATTGTGCCTTAAAAATGGAAGAAAAGTATATTCTGAGTAAATTAATAATGGAAGAAAAAGGATATTCTGAGTAAATTAATAGTGGAAAAAAAGGACGAAATTGAAAGGATAGTTTAAAATATCGGAGGATACTGAAAAAGGATAATTTTGAATATCTGGGGATAATGAAAAAGGATAATTTTGACGAACATGAGTGAAAATTAAGTGTTAAAATGAACATAGTGGAATATAAAGTGAAATTAAATGAAAAGTATTTGAAAATTATTTGAAGGAAGAATATTTTCAAGGATTTTTTCCAAAGGAAAATTTTGTACAACTATGCCTCGAAAATTATTTAAAATAATATGTGTATAACGTTGTTAACTTAATGCATAAACTGAAAGTGTAATTAATAATTTTTACACACGGAATAGAACAAACTGAACAGTGATGCAAATTTACAATATATAATTAAAATTTCTATGTTTGGATAAATATTTAAAGTTTTTCTAAATTTTAATGAAAATGACAGTTATATGAATCGAACGAATAAAATGGAAACAAACCAATAATAATGGTATAAAGCAACAATTAACGAACAATAAGATGTGCCTTATATCTTCTGAATTTTGATCGAGAATTTTGGATCAAATGTAAAGCTAACCTGTGACTAACTTGTAAAGATTGAATGAACGTGTAAATTTAAATGCTGTTAAGATAATAATTAATCATATTTTAAATTTTGATATCTAAAAGTTTTTTTTTTTGTTAAATTTTGTTTTGTTATAAATTTGGATAATTCTTATTTAATTATTTTGTTTTTAAATTTAAAAATTCTAATTTAATTGATTTTCTTAATTTGAAAATGTTTTTATTTTGTTTATTCTATTAATTAATGTAAGGAAGGAAAAATATTTATTGTTCTGTAGACCATTGTCTTCGTGATGCGGATATGTACATATTGTCGTTGCAGTCAATGTATGTAAGTTTTTCTTTGTAAATTTTTAATTTTCTCTTAATTTTTTTGGTAAATAACTTTTTGAATTTCTTAGTTGTTATAAGATAAATATGGAAACAACTGTGATCTTTAATAAGATTTGTATATTAATTTTTAGTTATTTTTATTTAAATTAAATAAATGTTAATTTAATGTTAAATTTGAATATTTAAAGGAAAATGCGGTGCATTGAATCTTTTTATTTGAGTTGTGGAGATGAAGTAGGATAGATGGATTAAAATTGCAGTAAAGTAAGTTTATTAATTTGGGATTATGTTTTAAATAATTAAAATATAATCATGGTGGTATATTTACCAAAAGGGAGGAAAAATTTTATGGGTGTTAACACCAAAACCCAATCAGATATTCAGGTTTTTCGGACAATAGTAACTCATTGATCAGAACCCAAAGAACGTAAGGCAATGACCTTACAAATATTCCCTTGTTTCGATTCATTTAAGCAATTTATGAATAAAAAGCTAATTTTGCTGAAAGAGGCTTTATATAGGGGCTAGGGGCAAATATGGACCAAGCCTTATAAAATTTTGTGTATAAATTTATATTAACATAATATTTTATTGTGCTGAATTTTGTTGCGATATTTGTGTTTATAAGTTAATTTGGCACATTCAAGTAATTTTCTGAAGGGGACTTTGTATGGCTGCTAGGGTCAAATGGGGCCCGATCTTTATGAAATTTGGCAGGGTCGTATATTTTTTGGCGCCACCCCGTTTCAAGAATGTCATCGTGGTGACATTGAACTTCTTATTATTTCGAGTCAATACAAAATGTCACTTACCGACATTGTTGGCACTTGATAGATTTTTAATGCTATCAACACGAGAGTAATGAAATGGGAAAAACATAATTCTTTTAGATATGTAGTAGATCGATTGCCACAATTGATTTTTATAGAAAAAAAGACTAATTTAAAGGGCTAAAAATTGTAAAATCTATTTAAAACAACTTTTGGAATGTTACTGACAAAGCTTAAATGAGCACAAACTTGCTCTAATTAGTACGACATGTCCAAATTTGTCCAACATTGTTGACATGGTTTTTTGTGGAAAAAGTCGACTTTAAACTAATTTTAAACACATTTTTTATCATAATAAGAATTCTTCTGAGTCCTTGTTTTTATTTTTTTAAGTCGACTTTAAACAACTTTTATGATGCAAAAGTAATTATTTCAATAAATCGTATATGTTGCTATATATAAATTTCGATATAAGTCGAAAAGTCTTAAAAAACATAGGACAAACTTGAAAATATATAGGACCCACATTCAAAAAGTACCTTTTGAAGAACGAAAAAGCACCAAAAGTCCCCTTTTATGTGTTCTGGGCTAATCCGGGCTCTACATACTTAATTTCATGTTTCTATGTTCAATATTGTAGAAAATTCAAAAAGTACCTTTTGTAGAA